>NW_008710386.1:4533-9545 GCF_000327385.1 Lottia gigantea
ATTGGGGATAGGGGTGCTCTTTCTTTGGGGGTAGGGAGATGTAACAATAATTAGTAATAATACATAGATAGAAACAGAATGGTTTCAGAATGGATTAGTTGTTTATTAAATACAGTGATGTAACTTGAGCCCACAGCATCATATTTTCTACTTATGAAGGACCTTGGCAGCAGGGTCATGTCTGGTACTGTCAGAAATAGTACAGAATGATAAGCATTGATCCAAGACATAGAGTACATCAGTATCAATATCAATATGTATTATTGCGCTTTTTGGATCATTTGAACATTTACATTTAAGGTTATTTAATTGTTTATATTGATGGCCAGTATTATACACATGGACACACAGATCAGCAAGTGTTTTGTCTAAAGATCTAATTAAATCGGCAATGTTCCTATTAATTACATCTTAATAATCTTCTTTTCGTCACCTGTTTTGACCTTGATAGTTTTGCTAGCATTCACCCACTGATACCAGCTAGTTTCAGACTCTAAAATTCTACAATCTTGCTCAGAAACCTGTTCATCTTTGCAATTACCACACAAGCCCACCATACATATTCGTCATCAACATAACAACAAAGAATTTACAAAATAAGATACAGTGCTCATGTCAGATGATTTGATTTTGAGTTTCAACAACTTGACTAACATGAACTTTAAAGTAGAGTTAGCAAGAATTTTATTCGTTTTAGTTCTTAGCGAATCTGTCTCCAATATTTTCTATTTTGGTTTATTTTAATCTTTTTTCTTATACTTTAGAACTACAGTTTCTTGTTCTTTTAGTTTCTTTTGTGTTGTCTTTCGGTGGCCGATCTGTTTCGGTGGTGAATTCTCTGTCTCCCCCTATTGTTTTGTTAATTGTTGTTTTTGACTTCTGGGGAATTGGGAGGGCAGTTCAATTTGAGCATTTCATCTAATTTCATATTTTCATCCTTCCTCGGACAACATTCTTTCTGTTATTTTCTCCAGTCTCTCCTCTTCTTTAATTTCACCCTATCAGACAGTTTCTCTCTGGTCAAAATTTTCCCTTCGGCTTTTCGTTTTCTCAATCTCACTTTCACTTTATAAATAGTTCTCATGTTTTAAATTATCTTCTTTAATAAAATTTGATCTCTGTATCTTTGAGCCTTGAAAAGGAACATAACATACAAAAGTTAGAGCAATTGCTGAGATGCCTTGTGCATCAGAGGCCGGAGAGTATGTGTAAAAACTTGTGTAACGAAGTTTCAACACCGTAGCAATAATATTCTTTAAAAATGCTTCAAGAATATATGCATTGAATAAACGAGTTTTATATACTTGTCTTAGGGCATGTTAAAAATTAAATGATTTAAATGAAAAATAAAGAAAACATGAGAAAAAATATATCTTCTTAAGAATGTATAAACCAGGACAAAAAAAACATCAAAATTGCACGTTAATAGGAGAATCATCCATATATTCTTGCATCAAGCTCGTAATATCGAACACATTTTTCTAGTATACTCATGCCTTCTCGGATTCGTGTTATATTATTTTGTCACAGTAAGTTCAGCACCTCCAATATACAGTATACCTGCAAGTAATTGTCCTACCTGATCCAAACTGTAAAAGTTGTTTAATTGCTTTGCAGAGATAACAAACGACTATCTAAGTGTTTTGATTTCACTTATCTGTATATAGATGATGTCCTCTCCTCAAATAATCCTAAAATTAGTGAATATTTAGATTTCATATATCCTGATGAATTAGAAAATAACTCATCCTTATTGAGACTTAGTGTAAAATTATATGAAAATCGTGATGATTTTGATTTTCCAATCGTCAATTTTCCTTTTATGTGCAGCAACATTCCGCATTCGCCAGCTTATGGAGTATACGTGACTCAATTGGTTCTAGGTTCTATACTCTAGAGCATGTTCTTTCTGCGCTGATTTCTTATCTAGATCGAAGCATTTAATTTCTAAGCTACTAGTACCTCAATCAAGAAATTTTACGCAAGCCATCACGAAATAATTGAAAGATATAAAATATATGTTTCTGCCATCATCGCAGATGTTTTTGCTTAACAATCCATTTTAATTGTCATCACAACAGTATATCGAGTTGTCACCAAATTATTCTATAATTTTACTTAACACTAGATTTTGTTTTGCCTCCTTTTTTTATTTGTAGTATTTAGCAGCAATGACAGGTGTGGTTCGAGGCAAGGTATTCTAACACTTCTGATCACTTGATGCCACTTTTCATATTATTTAAATGCTTCCACAATTGGGAAATGTATTTTTTAATTGGAGAAATATATTAACATCAGTTTCGTCCCTTGAACTATTGAAATTGGAGATAATTTTTTTTTATCAGTAACGTCCCTTGAACGTTTCTTACTCACTTATTATTGATCTATGCCTACTTCCTCATGTGAAAAGTTCTTTAGTTGCTACCAATGCTAAAAAAAAAAAATTTTCTGTGGAAAAGATTTTTGATTTTAGAACAATAAAGATTTATTTTAAGGGACTGGCATTTTGTG
Source organism: Lottia gigantea (assembly GCF_000327385.1). NCBI lineage: Eukaryota > Metazoa > Mollusca > Gastropoda > Lottiidae > Lottia > Lottia gigantea. The sequence goes on from NW_008710386.1 coordinate 7,045, forward strand.
CCTTCAATGGTTCTTTACTAACGAGCAATTCAAGGGCAATAAGTGCTACTACATATTTTTCGATTCTTCTGATTTTCAATAGGGTTCATCCTTGGGTGATTAAAAACACTCATACCGTCATGTTTCATCAAAATCCATCCAGCCCCGTCGCAAGGACTGAATTGGTGCTGGCGCTCTGCTAAAGAACCAAGGGTTCCGGTTTTAACGGCGGTCAAAACGTTAATTTGGCGAACGTTCTAGAAGGCTGTCGTTAGACACTAACTGGAGTGGCTATGGTAAGAATAAAACCTATAGAGAAATGATACGAAAGTGTGGTTTTTTACGTGTATTCAACAAAACATATTCATCTGTGCGAAAACACAATGAAAAATACAGGTTAAATTTGTGGGAACATTTCGAGCAAACCAGCCTGCTTCCCAAAAGGCGCAGGCCCGTCCCTACGCCTATGAGTTGGATTTCACATGAATAATATTGCAATATAAAATGAAGAATACTATCTTGAAGTTAAAGGTAAATATTATAGTATGAAAATTAGATAACAGTATTGTGGTGAGACAAATCAGGTTCTACCCATTCCTCGGGTATATTCTACAATGTCCCTCACACGGTACTGCAATACACTCCGGGGCTATTCTCGGACATCCGGGCAACTATCAAGTGATATTTTGTAAACAAAGCTGCCATCTTTGTTTGGGGGAAACGTCAAATTTTTCGTCATTGATTGTACATAGTGGTTAAAAAACCCGATTTCTCGATATGCCGAAGAGTTGATGTGTACCTGGATGTACAACAAACAAGAATAAATATCAAGAAAGAAAAATTCTACACCTGTGATAATTCCCGGCGTGCAAAATGGCTTGCAGTGATAAACATATCTGCGGTGCTAAACGACGGATCTGGAACTACTAGTAAGAATGTAGTATACGATATAATTATTACAGATGAAACATAGACTACATTGAAATGATACTTTAGAAACAAGCAAACATTGACTGTTGCCAAGGAGATGCCGAAAAGTGCTCACCCTGAAGTGAGCCATAAGGTTACCACATCAGAGCCAGCCTGTCAAATTGAAGGATAAGACTATATAGGAAGTGAAGAGTGTTAATTAATGATTGCTATAATAACAAATTGCTCAATTAAAAGTATATTTGTGACAAGCAATAGGTTTATACAATCTTATCTGATGTACACTACATGGTAGAAATATACTCTAACGCAGCTACCATGTGATCAGAGATTCACAAAGGTAGGCTATTCTCGAATATTAGCTCTGCTACAATACAACTACAATGGGCTGCAATAAAAGGTCCGTCCTTTCTTAAAGCAACCCATGGATGATGTGGTTCTTCTGTAACTCTGTACGAAGGCTTAACATCAGCTTTAAGAACAAACTAACTTTTGATCTTTATATGAAGAACAGTTTATACCCATCCAGAGACAAAATAGTTGTGTGCATCTAAAGATCTGTAATTTGCCATCGACTCCTATGAATATTAACCTGAAAGTGAACCCATACATATCAAAATAAACAAACATGTATCTACTACTGTCATACTGTATATAATATATTCTCGAAGTCGGCACACTGCACATAGGCCTACCGTTAGGCTATTATTAATAACAGTTCGTTATATACATGTACTTTTATATATGGATCTGTAGGCCTAATTATACATTTTTAGAATCAGTAATGATATTTACAATCAAACTTTATACTTAAAATTAATAATTAACTAACGTGGTGATTATATGAGATAATTGTAAACGTCTTTGTAATCCAAGGGCGGGCCATTTCTGAGCATGGTTGATCCACCTGTTAGCAGGTAGGCTTATCTTGCCAATTAAATTAAGTTTTGATGTCTAACATATTTTGGCATCAGGAGGTAAACTTTCACTACCCTGATATAAATTCATGTTTTGATGTGAAAAGCGTTATCCAAAATTGACGGTATCGGAAATGACACCTGTGACCTATTGGAATTGATAAGATCTAACTGGACGCATTTTCGATGAACGGTTTTTGAGTTATTGCCCTTGACTTTGTTAAAACGCGTCGAAATTTGTTAAAAAATAGTTCGTGAGCAGGATTGAAGCTACAGTTTTCAACCGATTCTGATGAAACTTGGTGTGATCATTGGAATGGATAAGATCTCGGACAAGTTCTAACTTGACGCATTTTCGATGAACGGTTTTTGAGTTATTGCCCTTGACTTTGTTAAAACGCGTCGAAATTTGTTAAAAAATAGTTCGTGAGCAGGATTGAAGCTACAGTTTTCAACCGATTCTGATGAAACTTGGTGTGATCATTGGAATTGATAAGATCTCGGACAAGTTCTAACTTGACGCAATTTCGATGAACGGTTTTTGAGTTATTGCCCTTGACTTTGTTAAAACGCGTCGAAATTTGTTAAAAATAGTTCGTGAGCAGGATTGAAGCTACAGTTTTTAATCGATTCTGATGAAACTTGGTGTGATCATTGGAATTGATAAGATCTCGG
>NW_008710386.1:11563-13344 GCF_000327385.1 Lottia gigantea
ATAGTCTGAAAGAAAAAAAGTTTCTGTTGTAGAGAATGCAGATAATAGAATAATAGGCAATAAGGTAGCACCACTTGAAAGAGATATTTTGATCTTAGCAAGCTATTTTCCACCAAGAAATAGTCCATTTTATCGAGGAAACTATATTGACCTGTTTATAAAATTAACAGAACTTAATGAAAAATACAATAAAGATTATACTGTTATCATTGTAGGTGACTTAAATTGCAGGACTGCCCAAAGCGACGATTTTATACACGACGATAAAATAGGTGCTTACACATGCACTCTGCTTTCGAAAATCCTTATACATTAGATAACACATGCATAAATAATGGACAAAATATGGACAAAACTGAAAACACATTGAAGAGAATTGTTAGAAATTGGGCAGATGGGCTGAAATGTCCAAGGAAATAAAGAATTTGAAATACTTGATTGTATTTCGTTTGAACGAAATAAAAAATGTACGTTTTTTGAATATTTCCCATTATTTTTATGAGAATTGGAATACCAGCCTCAACTGTATCGCATTAATTCGCGTAATATGTATAATTGTTTGTATATTGTTTGTAATAAATACTGTTTAAACTAAAATGGTACTGTCATTCTTAGAATGTCTTTGCGTTGATAAAATATAAATATGAGCACACATGTTCTTACAGAGGACAATTTTCAGCCAAACTTTGTGACTATTTTTAGTTAAAATATCTAGGTGGGAAATGTGTTTTTATCAACGCAAAGACATTCTAAGACTATCATTACTATTTTTAGTCTTATTGTTCTGAATATATCTGTAGTTGTAAATATTTCTTGTATGATCAGATTATGTCGGACTATTGCTTAGCATGGAGAATTAAATCGTGTTCTGAAGCGGAAATCATTGCTTAGCCAATCAGAAATAGCACGTGCATTACGTCATTTATTAGTCGATCAGCCATCTTTACATATTGTCATTTTCATTCATAGTCATCATTCATCGTTCATATTTAAGTGGTAGTGACCTAACATCACTTTAGGGCAGGAGGAACACCATTTTCAGGTATTATATTGATGAATTAAGCATTTGTACGCATCTATAATGTATCGGTTTATATATAATATCATTTTCAGTAAGAATGAACTAGAAATTAGCCTCCCGGTCCCGGTCAAGTCAATAGTCCTGTCCAATATTTTAAGTCTCATATTTATGTCTATGTCCATGTCATATTATTGCTCATTTATTATTAAGGTCTATATTGTGTCAATTTACTATATTTTTAGTCATTATGCTCATATTTTATGTCATATTAGTAGTTTAGACTGTCTCCTTTTAGCATCGTCTGCTATTTTGAGACTGTAAGTCATACAAGCTACTGTGCTATTTTAGTGTCATATTAGTCTGTCAGTGTCTTATTATTTGTCATATATGTCATTTCAGAACATAGAAGTCTGTATACTGTTCACAAAGAAACTATGTTCGCCAACAACTAGGCCTAGTCAATAAAATAAAGTCATTATTAATCGTCAAGTCATTTTTTCCTTCGTGAACTGTATATGAACAGATATGTCGATAATCTGTTTCATATTACGGAATACCAGTCTGCCACATAATCCTGCCACATAATTGATATCGCTAGGGATCAACAACACTTATATTCCAAATCTTTGAAAAATATTGAAAATATTTTAATTTGCTCAGACAAATGGACTGAATCTGCTCACCCAGCCACGTTTACTCGACCCACTTCTATTACAAATGATCATGACCATAGCATAAAAATATACAAATTGTTATAAGA
>NW_008710387.1:0-1733 GCF_000327385.1 Lottia gigantea
GATTTATTTTCATTATTGCCTCATCCCGACACTCTTTGAATGTCAACCTGCCAAGCCCGTAGCCAGACATGATTGTTCGAGGGCAAGTAATCTAATCAGATGGGAAATGGTGTATTGAAGCTATGGGCTTGCGACTTGTATCTTTTGGATTGAATCTGGGTTGAAGTATTTATAGAACCATCTAGATCTGAATTTAGCCCTTTCAGGTTAGCGCGTATAATCCCACTGATCTGTCACGGCAGAAACGCCACACATGGTGAGAAGCGGGAAACAAATCAATATGGGGGGTATTAGTGGTCAAATGGTAAAAACTACAGACAGCATAGTTGATTCTGATCTTACGAAGGTTTATTTCTTTTCATTGAAATAAATTCGCAAACGGCTATCGCTTTAAACATCCAAGTAATCGGTTGATCGATTAGCTTGGCGTCTAATTGGATTTAACATCTTAATAATAATCTGGATTAGATCAATCCCATTACACAACAACATATAGTGTGGCAAATAATCAGGTGTTCAGTAGTTTAGAATAGATACAAAGTGGCCTGATTGGTCAATATATATAAAGTTGACCAATGATCACTCTTTAAAACAAAACCGAGTTTGATATGCTTTCAAAAAACTTTCTGTTTGCTTTATCACGCTGTGCTGGAAGTGAAATTAAAATAAGACTCCTAACCTGACCAGTATGTAAGCACATTATGTCCGATGCTGTTAGCAAAACAGGGGTTGTCAAATTCTTGAAAAATTTTGAGTTATTCAGATTTGTCCGACTTCACATGTTTGGGACAGCCCACAAAGCAAATGATTTTCTTTTACCCAACAAGATAAACCATAATATCCGGAATCAAGGCTGGCTTCTATGAAAGAGTTAGAACGTAATGTAATCAAATGATATAAATGGAGTCAGAAGGTAATGTAATCAAATGATATAAATGGAGTCTGAAGGTAATGTAATCAAATGATATAAATGGAGTCAGAAGGTAATGTAATCAAATGATATAAATGGAGTCAGAAGGTAATGTAATCAAATGATATAAATGGAGTCAGACGGTAATGTAATCAAATGATATAAATGGAGTCTGAAGGTAATGTAATCAAATGATATAAATGGAGTCAGAAGGTAATGTAATCAAATGATATAAATGGAGTCTGAAGGTAATGTAATCAAATGATATAAATGGAGTCAGAAGGTAGTGTAATCAAATGATATAAATGGAGTCAGAAGGTAATGTAATCAAATGATATAAATGGAGTCAGAAGGTAATGTAATCAAATGATATAAATGGAGTCTGAAGGTAATGTAATCAAATGATATAAATGGAGTCAGAAGGTAATGTAATCAAATGATATAAATGGAGTCTGAAGGTAATGTAATCAAATGATATAAATGGAGTCAGAAGGTAGTGTAATCAAATGATATAAATGGAGTCTGAAGGTAGTGTAATCAAATGATATAAATAGGGTCTGAAGGTAATGTAATCAAATGATATAAATGGAGTCTAAAGGTAATGTAATCAAATGATATAAATGGGGTCTGAAGGTAATGTAATCAAATGATATAAATGAAGTCAGAAGGTAATGTAATCAAATGATATAAATGAAGTCAGAAGGTAATGTAATCAAATGATATAAATGGAAATGAAATGAATGGAGTTTTACGTCCTGATATAAATGGAGTCAGAAGGTAATGTAATCAAATGATATAAATGGAGTCAGAAGGTAATGTAATC
>NW_008710388.1:0-1738 GCF_000327385.1 Lottia gigantea
ATTCTTTCTTCTATCTCTGATTTCGTAGGCCATAATAATTTTGGGTTTATTCCAGAGGCTTCTCCATATTTAGCATACATTTTTCTTTTTAGATGTAAATTATCAAAACTTTTCATCGTCATGTCAGGTATTTTTTGATGCAAAATACCATGTAAATGCGGATTCAAACGTGAAACATTTCTCATTTTGTCGATTTCTTCCTCTGTATATTTTATTTTCACCTCATTTTCATCTAATTCCAGCAAAATATCTCGGACATTTTTAGGTTCATCCGTTGCATAATTCTGCAAACTGAGATACTGCGTGGTTCTTTGTAAAGATCGAACCTTAAAAATTTGTGAAATTGCAGAATAAGTGAGATTGCAGCAACCTTTCTTCAAAAAGGCTGCCATCTTGGAAAGACTGGGCTGAACTTAGCATACACATTCAACTACCATAAAGATTCGGGTCGAATCGGGTCGAATCGTCTCAGCATACACATTCGCGGCAAATCGACCCGATATGAAATCTGAATTATTTCTACCTTTAAATATTGTTAAAATAACTTTAAAATTTTCGTGACAAATACACATAAGAATTCTTTCAATTTCGCAAACACCTATATGTTTAACTCTCTTAGTCTTTGCACTGTGGTCCATTTAAGATATAATTTTTTTTCAAGGAAGCTGAAAATTACCTAAGTTAAACAGCAATTTAAAAGGCTTAGCCGTCATAGGAACTTTTTGAAATTCATACCATACTATCTCACACTAGTCCTCATTCGAAATATCAAATCACTAAGTTGCTGTCTCCCTTACTTTTTGTACGGACTAGAGGCCCATTCTAATCGATTTATTATATGGCCTATGTAGAATAGTACGGTACTCAGAGTTTACGGGCAATTTGCGAGTCTTAGCCGTCATAGGAACTTATTGCAAGTCAAATCAAGCTATCTCACACTAGGACTCACTCCACTAAAACATTTTATGCAAATGATTGTATAGGAATGTAGTCCAGGCTATTTTTAGAAATCTTCTTTCTCTCTCCCTTTTGGGGTTTTTGCCTGCCTATTTTTGGGTAAAATTTGGTCTAGATTTGGAATTTGATGTCTGAAATTGCATTATCTTTCAGATTTGGTGAGATGATGAGAGACTTAAAGGCGGAAGGCTAATTCTAAAAATAGTCGTTTTGTGAAGTGCCAAACTCTAGCGGATGAGTATAACCGGTAGTAGTCTACTTTCAATTTTAGTAGCTCAAAATTTTCATGGTCATCATATAATGAATTTTTTAGGAGACATTGAGAATTGGTCAGGCTTTCATTCGACATATTGGAAAGCTTTCAACGAGATTTCTGGAAAAAGTTATAGAAGGTTGAATTTCGTGTTTTAACATGGGAAGAGATGGCAAATGAATTAGTGGAGTGAGTCCACTAGTCCTCATTCGAAATATCAAATCACCAAGTTGTTGTCTCCCTTACTTTTTGTACGGAGGCCCATTAAAGACATATACACCATACGACATATAAATGACCTATATCAGAATATTACTCAGAGTTTACGGGCAATTTGCGAGGCTTAGCCGTCATAGCAACCTTTTGAAATTTATACTAGGGACTATGTCCGAATTGGGTCTGAAAGACATAAAACGAGACTCAATTCTGTCAAAGGCCGTGCACAAATTTGGGAATGACGACGAATGAATAATTCGAAACAATTTTGTATTTCGTGTAGCCGGGTCATTTTACTAATTTTGACAATCA
>NW_008710389.1:0-4458 GCF_000327385.1 Lottia gigantea
GGGTTATATTACTCATTATTGACATTTTTGGCCAGGAGCTTAACTTGCAAAGTATACATCCTTAATTAAGAATTTAAGGTGGGCGTGGCACATCTGGGTTATATTACTCATTATTGACAATTTTGGCCAGGAGCGTAACTGGCAAAGTATACGTTTGTTCAAAATGGAACTTTGCATACAATTACCTCATATTGGGAGCCACTTTGTCTTAGAATTTCGGTTATTTCCGCTTCATAGTTCAATAAAAGGAACAGGGTTTGGAAATTCAAAATATTCAATTTTTGACCTTGACCTTTGTTGACCTTGACCTTTATAGGATCAAACATCATTGGCATTGGCTATCTATTTATACTTTCATATTTGCTGTCCTATGTCAACTTCCGGTTTTATAGTCGTGTGCAATTTGAAATTTTGATGACATATATCTTGACCGTTTGAGATCTTCTCCTTTACAAGATCAAAGGTCATTGACCTTGGCTATCTGCTGATACTTTCATTTGTGAGGTCTGACGTCTACTTCCTGTATTTGAATCTTCTAAAAAATGAAAATTTCTTTAGACTGTTCTTGCACTTGATCTAACTATCGTCGAAGGTTGATTTTTTCAGGGTCTTTTGCAATTTGCTACAATTGCAAAGTCCCACTCTGTGCCACGTGTGGCACTAGTTTTTATTGATTTTAGTCCTGGAGATTTTATATATCATGGCAATCATGCATATTGATGTGTATAAGCTATGTCAGGCAAAGATACATACGTTGATACGTACACGTGATCAGGGTAATATTAACAAATAAATAATCGAATGTATCCTTTCATGTTTTAATTTTTTTTCAAGTTAATTTATCAAGTCAAATGTTTGAATTTATTCCGCTTTTCATCTAAGTTTCACGTTCACAGTTATGTCGATCACAATAAATCAATTTTATATATTAGTACTAGGTATTCATATACAACAAAACTGAGTACGTCTGACTAATGCATCGAACACACCTTCTTACTGGAAGGTAGAAAAAAAACATTTTACGATCTATTTTTGTCACTGATAGGCCTACGAGATTTACTTATTATGGCCAATGCTGATAATGTGGCCGATCTGAGAGCAAAAAAGAATACAACATCTGTAGTATGGAAGTATTTTGGTGTTAAAAACAATCTAAATAAATCTGATACCGATGCAAGTAAAAACAACGCATGTTGTCCGCTATGCATGAAGGACCTCAAAACACCAGAGGGTAATACCTCGAATTTGTGGCATCATTTGAGGGACAACCATCCCAATATTTGAGCTGAACTCATCAGATTGAAAACTGCCAAAAGTAGATCAGCATCTTGTAGCAGCCTATCAAAAGATTCAAAGGATATTCAACCAAAAATTCACAACTCACTGCATGCTAAAATGGACTCTGTGAATAAAAGCATGAAATTGTGTAGAGTAGCCATAGATACGTTTTCTAGAAGTTGGAAAAAAACCCAAGATCTTCATTCTACGCAAATGAATCTGGATGTTCCTGAACACAAGCTCATCCATGATGTGTGTACGAGATGGGGCTCAACTGCTAACATAACTCACCGTTTCCTATAACAGCAGCAAACTGTGAATGCAGAATTATTCAAAGACCGAAAGCATTGGCATGCTATGCCTGATACTAATATATTAACAACAATGGAGCAGATTGATAGTGTAGTTTATCCCTTGGCTAACATAACAGATACTTTTAGTGCAGATACCTATGTAACAGTCAGTGCTCTATTACCACGTGCCGGAGTAAATCAAGGACACTATGTTGCTATTGCTATGTTGCTATAAGATGATGATCCCTCACTGGTTAAAAGAATAAAAACAGCTATTTCCACATCACTTGCCCAGAGATATGAGAACAGAAATGTAAAGATCTGTTTGCTGCTTTTTGGACCCTTGCTTCAAAAATAGTTTTATTTCTAGTCAAATATATACTGCTGTTAAAGACTATTTATTTGTATCGATCAATGTTAAAAACAAGTTGAGACAATAGAAGATGAGGTGTTTGAAGAAAATGTATATGATGTAGAGGAACCACCGACTAAGAAGCTCTGTGCTAGTGGAAGCCTGAATCACTTGCTAAGCATCATAATGAAGGGAAAGAGAAGTGGACCACCTCTGAATTTAGGAACAGGGCAACAATTTGAAAGAGAACTTGACAATTACTTAGCTCTGGATAATCTTAAGTCTGACCATGATCCCTTGGAGTGGAATCTCCAGATTTTTTTTCTTGACCTGTACACATGTATGTTCAGTGGTGCTGGGCAAATATGCATTAAATCATGAAACAGATTATGTCCTCAAACCGTAAACAAAATGTTGTCTATCAGCACAAATTTGAAACTGCAATAAGTATGACACTTGAGTGAGATGAGTATTTTGCTTGTGTTTATGTTGTAAACGGAAACTGGATTACAATTATAATTGCTCAGCTTCATGAGGTTCATTTACTGAACCAAGTTCACCTGATCTTTATGTGTTCTTTATGGTTGTTAATTGTTAAAAAAAAGTTAAAATTTTGTTGAATCTTAGTTTTTATTATTTGCATCAGATATAAAGGTAATTACAGTAATTGGTCTCTGACATGAGCAAAGTAAACAAACAGAACAGAGTTGAAGAGTTAACAATATACAGTGTTGGTCAAAACATAAAGGGTCTAATGAATGATTCACTACCCTAATCATCAGATGCTTTAAACATATATGCTAAGGTTATATCATGATAATCATCTATTATTGTGATAAATTGCAATATCGCGATATCATGTGTGATTTCTAGTATCATGATAATGCAATTTATCATGATTATATCATTTTTGGTATCGCGATTAATCATGATATCAAAAAACTGATATCGTTGCTACCTTACTGACGGATTTCAAAAACAATACATCTCTTTGCTAACAATTTTCTGCTTTCTAGCACCAAAAAAAGAAAACCGGAATTTTCACCCAAACTGTGTGTGTTGACATCTGTGTTGGATTTTTTCAATGCACACTGTTTTGTGAATGAGAAAAATGTGATGAGAGATTTTAACATAATACTTCACTAATAGTTACAATTTTCCATTTTTTTTAATCAAAAACAGGGAATTTCACCCAAATTTTCACTAATGAGTTGCATTTTTTTCAAAGCACTCTGTTATGTGAATGGGTTATACAGATAAAAAAATTAAATCAAAATGATACATCACTAATACATACAATGTTTTTGGTGCGAAAAACAGGGAATTTCACCCAAAATGTGTGTTTTCACTAATGAGTTGCATTTTCTTCAATGCACACTGTTATGTGAATGGGTTATACAGATATAAAATTTATTTAAAATGATACATCACTAATACATACATACATACAATTTCCTTGTTTTTCGCACAAAAACAACATGTTTTTACCCTAAAAATGATTCACATATGTTATTTGAGTTTAAAATTGATTGAAACGCCTTATAATTTTATTGTATGCAAAAATCCTAAAAAAAAAAACTACATAACCATATAATTCACAATTTCCTTGATTTCTGAGTAAATTATGCCAGTTTTACCTAAAAATATACATAAACTAGATGAGTCTTTTTTTTATAAATACAAAAAAAAGGATTACAATAATTCATACAATAAAGAAATTAATCAAAATCTATGACAAGAAAAGGAAGTTTTTTACCCCAAAAATATGTCTCATTTAGCAAAAAAAATCCTATAATTGAGATAAAAAATAATTCAGCTACAATTGTTTTAACAGGTCCGAAGTGATATCTCCAACGCCAAATTGGGTACGCTTCTTTAAAGATGTATTACAAAATTTCACTAATTAGTGATAATTAACCCGGGCTGACAATGACATATTCAAAAAATTATCCCAGTACCAAGAGGGTTAACCCTTTGAACCCTGACGTTATATAACGTCATTATAGTCTATTCCCTGAGCTCCACGTCATAATAACGTCATATTGATCAAAGCAAGATAAATCATAGAAAAAAGCATGAAACACGCTAAAATAACGACAATACCCTAAAATATCGACTGCATATACTTTCTTAAGTGGTTAAAGCGATAGACTTTTGATTCATTCACACCTCACGCTGTCCAGTTGTATCTATAAAGGGAGGTAACTACAAATATCAGAATGTTTAAAGGGAGGGAAGTGCAAATAATGAGAGAAATAAGGGAGAGAACTGCAAATAAGGGATTAATTCAGGGATGGATATATAGGGTTCAATATATCCAATCCTTTCAACCGACAACCCATCTGATCCCTTATGTTTCGTTAGTCAGATGTTTATCGTTTGAGAGGGGTTTTATTATCCCGTCAAATATAATCACAAATATTGAACGCACTCGTTCTTTACAATAATAACTTCGTCATTTTTTCAAAACAATTCATTGCGATTTAATTTTGACAATCATTGATTAATACCAGTATTGTTTCTTCATGTGATATG
>NW_008710389.1:6547-9389 GCF_000327385.1 Lottia gigantea
GAGCATTTGCTGCATGCTCAACCAAATGCAGGGGCCTATCAGGTGTGTTCATGAGGCGGGTTTCGTCGTCAGTGTTTCCGCGAATAGAGCGAAGTGGAGTTTCTCGTCTAACATCAGCAATAAGTTGATTGCACAGCTTCTCAATGAAATTGTGGAATGTGACCTTCCTATTTGGGAGCTCTTTTGGCATAACAGACTGAAATATGACATAGGAATTAAATGTTGCCCACATGAAAAATTTAATAGTTAGTCGACGTGGCCACCTATAATGAAGACGGCAACGCTGAAACCTCGTCATCTGGTCATTACGATCCGTCCCTCCCATGAATTGATTGTATGTTTTTACAGGTTTAGGGCAATTTACATCTACGCGCTTATGCTCCTTGGCGTTATACCTTGCGACCGTTTGAATAGGACAATAAATTTGAGTTGATGTTATAAAATAAATCGGACGTTTATCACATCACACAAAGGCTTCACATTTACTATTGAAAAAGAGATTAGACTGGCCACGTTCCATTTGTTTTTGAACCAAACTTTTAGGAAAACCTTTCCTATTCGTCAAAACAGTTCCACACATCAGAGTTTGTCTATCCAGCAACTGTTCACATAGAGCGACAGAAGTATAAAATCTGTTCGTAAATAGACAATAAAATTGTCCCATGTAGGGTTTACTAAGACGAATAACTAAATTTCCAGTGACGCCGAGGTCTGCAATATTATTCGGATCATCCGATTTTCCGACATAAATTTCTGCATTCACAATGTAGCCCGATTTTCCCTCACATAGAAGGAAGGATATCAATCCCCATTTGACAGGTTTTGATTTTATGTATTGTTTGATTGATAGTGAGTTTTTACAGGGAATCATCCCTTCATCTAATGAAAATTCTTGTTCAGGTACGTAATAATGTCTAAATTTATCCAATAAATATTTCAGCAAAGGTCTATTCTTATAGATTTTATCAGTTTTATCAATCGTTCCATCATTCTCATTCACACAATGTAATAAAGTCCAAATAGCAAGAAATCTATCACGGGACATTACTTTTGAAAATCCTGGAGTATTAGTTAGAGGATGATTTTGATTCAAATGCCAATATGATTCATATCTATCTTTATGTACGAGCATCTACATCGTTATGCGTAAACCGAAAAATGCCTTAATTTTCCTTACTGTAACTGGGGTGAAATTTTTAGCCACATAATTGTTAGGTTTTGCTTCTTTGACATTTACCGGTTGACGATTAGTTTCTCTTACAAAAAGATTCCAGATTTCTTCTGTCCAAAATAACTCAAGACATTGCATTGGGGTAACATTTTCTCCAAATTCCTCTGGTAAATTTTTGATCCCAGGAGTTTCGTGTGGTGAAAATTCACACTCAATGAACGTAGATTGACTTGTATCCCACACCGGAGGAGGTGCGACATCCAAATTATGCACCGTAGGTCGCCCCCTCACCCTTTCTACGGCCTTGACACCCTGCCGGAGTCCTGCCACGTTTGGTCTTGAACGGGGTGAATCATTTTCATCAATAAAAATACCATCCTCAGAAATAGTTTCATCAATATGCCTTCTTCCAAACCTACTTTCTCCCACATCCTGTGGACACATAATCAATTCCACCTACTGCTATTCATTTTTCGACATACAGTACACATGTATCTGCCATTTCTATTAATTCTGAACAGTTAGTTTTCTGAAGCAGGTTGTATAGTCCGCAAAGTTCAAAAAGAATTAAACCCTGACATTAACATCGAGGGAGTTCAGTCAGTTTTGATGCGTCTTGGTTGACTGTGGACATAGTTAACTTTGATGTAAGCTGTGGCTTTTGCAATTGAAGTAATAATGGTCTTGTTCTTAATTATCATGTGGTGTCAACATTTTGTCATGCATGTGCATTGGCTAAAAAAAAATATGGCAGTGGTGAGGAATATAATGACTGGTACTCCAAACACAAGCCTCACTGTAATATCAACTTTTCTGGTTCTTCCAATGCTATGGAAGTTGAGGCAGCCAAGGTCTTATGGTCAAGGTCATTAGACTCTGGGTTTAGATATTCCACTTTGATTAGTGATGGTGGTGGAAAGGCTTGGAAGCGAGGTGTTATTGCGACAGTGTTTGGGGGGCAACACTCAAAATCCAAATGAGAGCTTACATGCTAAAGTATGGAGTAAATGTCCAAAAGAAAATTTCTACTCAAGACAGAGAATTAATATCTGTGCATCTATGGCTGCAATTGAATACAACAAGTGCATAAAAATGCAAGAAACTCTGTTTGAAATCATGGGGATTCCCATTTCACCATGCACTAAGAAAGCCAGTGATGTAATTAATGCTAAGCATATAAAGGGGGCACAAAAGCGAGCACAGGAATCAACAAAAGAAGCTAGAATGACACTTTATCAGTCAGGTGCCTTTTCACATAAAATACAAGCCTATATTTCTTTCTCTTGTTTTTATCGAATAACTTTTTTTGCCATCAATAACCCTAATATGGCTTAGACCTCCTAAACTATTTATTAGATTTGCACGAAACTTTGCAATTATCTCTATTGGTATATTGTCTATGCAGTAACAGGGAGTTTTTATGGAAAAATAGACAAAATATTGAGAAATATGTCAATCTTTATGAACTTTTGGTGTAAATTTTAACATGCATTTGGAAAATGCCATAAAAATTACAGTTTTCAATATTTTACAAAAAACTCTGTTACTGCATGCAGAATTATCTCTTAAATTGCTTGTAAAAATATGGTTTCTCTGCATCCATTAGTTACAGAGGTCTTTTCCTGAATTCACTAATTATCCGGCTTTTACTTGGTTACCATGGCAACTGAC
>NW_008710389.1:31535-32685 GCF_000327385.1 Lottia gigantea
TTAAACTAATTACTGGGGATAAAAATACTGAGAGGCCACCGCTAGGCCAAACTGTAGTTAACTTGAGCCGCAAAATTCTCACACCCCTTCAGCATTCAATCTCAGACCGTGGACTTAAGTTTATTCCCACACCAAAGATAGCTAACTTGAATTATCTCCGACCATCCATTGAACGATTTCAACGAAATCTTAGCTGCACATATTTTTTTCGAAACCACCCCCCACGTGGTGCTAGAACAATGTTTATTCCTAAATCCACGTGGACACCCCCTCAGGCCGCCATCCATCCTGAAATATTGAAAGCATTTGCTAGTATGAATAGCCAAACAGTGAACCTTTCCATAACACACGAAAAGCCTAATCTCACACGAGTGGAACGTGAAGCGTTAAACTTACTTAAGAAAGACGATAGCATTGTTATTAAAAAGAGTGACAAAGGTTCATGTTGTGTCATTCTGAATAGGGAGGATTACGTTTCAGAAGCAGAGAATCAACTTAATAATCCTAAACATTATGCCATTTTACCGAAACCAATTTTCAAAGAAACTGCTAACATGATTAATAATATTCTTGCCGATTTAGTCAAAACTAGTTATCTCAAACAGAAACAATATGACTATCTGTCTGCCAAACCTGATTGTCGCGAGAGACATTTGTACACTTTGCCTAAAATCCATAAGAATCCAACCAAGGAGTGGTTTATCTCGAATAAAATCCCTAAAGGCCGCCCGATTATATCTGACTGTGGTAGTGAGTCATATGCAGTGTCAGAATACATTGATCATTTCTTACTACCTCTAGCATGCCAACATCGCGCCTACCTTAAAGACACATCCGATTTTGTCAATAAAATAAAAAATCTTCGAGTTCCCTCTAATGCTATTTTAATTTCTATCGACGTTTCTTCTATGTATACCAATATCGATAACACTACTGGTTTAACGGCAGTTCGTAAAGCTTTTAATAGAAACCCAGATCCAAACAGACCCGACGATGCAATTCTACAGCTTTTAGAGATTTGTCTTAGTCGAAACGATTTCACATTTAATGGTAAAACATATTTACAAACTTCAGGGACAGCAATGGGCAAACGATTCGCCCCTTCGTACGCAAACCTTTTTATGGCAGAGTGGGAACGTGAGGTGTGCCC
>NW_008710389.1:33671-35450 GCF_000327385.1 Lottia gigantea
ATAGAAATTGACTTGCCCGAAGATGAAACTACCAAATTCCGTCAATCTAGGGAGGCCCATTGGATTGAGACATTGAATACAGCAAGACCTATAGGACTAAATATTCATCATAATGTAGGCATAGCACCCTTTGTTGTCCCGTTTAATACAACCAGCAATCGAGCAAGCAAGATAGTTCATGCCCACTATAAGAGCCTTCAAGAGAAATTCCCCCATGTCTATAAGCAGAAAATGATAGTTGCATATTCAAAAAATAAGAACTTAAATGATAATATTGTTCATAGTAAACTAAAAACAATCAGTACATAACAGATACTATACTTCTCGCCCATCGGGTGAGTTATTTTTTCTAATTTCAGATCAGAATAAGAACAGAAGAAAACCCAATATCAAGACCCTTAATCCTAATTTCTAAATAAAGTGTCTGCTCCACCCTAGGCCTGTACATTTGGGAGAATCAAACCCTCCCTTCCCCGAAATCCAAATAGCGCAATACCCCCTTTTATCAAGAGAGCAATGAGCTGTGAGATTATAAACAGAGAGCTTCCTTTTATAGAAAAAACTGGACACATTAGCTCTAGGCAAAGCGAGCACATTCTCAAGGTCAAAACAAACGACAGCTGTAGTATCTGTATCCCTAGCCCTATCCCTCTCTCTTTTGTTTCTACTTTACTTTGAAAGTGATTGTTATACTTTTCACTGGCTTCTGTATCGGGGTTATTGATATTTCTGAATTCCTCACACCGATCACATCGATCTTTTTTTGGTTTCGAAGTTAAATATGTTCCTATACATATGCTCCTTAACGGGTTCAAGATCTTTCTGGATACAGAAATCTGTAAACAATTCATACAATTTTGACAATGATAATGTGCTTTCAAAATATTGCTTTTTTGTGGATTGCCTACAATAATGTGATTCATAACCATTCCTCGACACTTGAAAAAGGATAATATTTCGAAAACCGGTTCGTGTCAATTGCGTAAGTTTTTGTTTTACTTGTTATAATTTTTCACATCATTGTTAGCGTTATTTATCACCTAAAATATATATTTTTTTGCATTTTTCATCTTGCTTTATATATCCCCAAACCCAGTTTGACTTATTTGCATAATTTGATCCCAACATTTTCACGCTAGCATATACAGTTTCCTCCTGTTACATCCGCTGTACATTCCCTTCTAACCCAAAGTTATTTTCATTATGCTCCCCAACTACAACAACCACTGGCAAGAAGCCAGAAATAGAAACACTAATCGTCAACCAAACCAATATCACGTACCCTACAACGGCTTCCATCGACCTCTACCACCTACCAATCGCCGACCATCAACCAACCCATCCAGCTATATCCCACCCCATCGCCGACCTACCTACAACACAGCCTACCAATCAAGAGGTAACCATCGACCTGACCAAGAACAGAAACGACTACCAGCCCACCGACGCCAACCAGTCCCCACTCATAAGGAGGAAGAACCCTTTGTGACGGTGTTCTTCCAAGTTTTGCAGTGCCTCCATCATTTGGCAATCCTTACCCTTCAACAGCAAGGCCAACCAGCGTTTACCTTCAAACGCAAAGTCTCTGAGTTGGATAGTTTTATCCGTCCAGCAATGAAAACATCAGCTGTCGACGCGAATATTAGATCCCTCAATCGGACATGGCTCTGTAAGGTTACGCAGGTCCTGATCGACCATTACCAAACCACACTTCAAGAGAAGCTGACCACCATTCGTACCGAGTCTTTATCATCACCTGCCGTCGACCGCATCGTTCTC
>NW_008710390.1:0-1737 GCF_000327385.1 Lottia gigantea
ATCTGTCTCATTAGTTTATATTTATAACGATACATTCCAGTCAACTGACCAACGTGAGCAAATACATACTGTAACCCATCAGCTAGCTAGAATAACAAATTCAAATCTCATTAGTATTCAGATTATTTAACATTAACTCTGATAATTGTAGACCACTATAACAATTTGAAATCTAAACATATCTACATACATAATAAGTTTCATCAAAATCAGTTGAAGTGCTTTATACCACAAGAAAGAAACTTCCTCTTGGATATTCTAGAGTGCTACACAGATGGATAAACCATTATATGTACACTAAATAGGATAGAATTTGACATCCTGTTTCTGGTGCATGGTTCATGTACTCTTTCAATAACTAGACACTTTGTCTACATCGATCCCTCATAGTATTTGCATCACTGACAGAGGAAATGACCAGGAATAAAGCCTACCCTTCTTTCTCACTAAACCACTCAAGCTTTTAAAGCATTTTGGTGTTGATATTTTAAGAGAAGTGGGTGTATAAAATGGTCTGTCATAAAAACCCTGGGGTAACGTACCTGATAAGCATCCACATTGCCGAGTCTGTACTGTACATGTCCATCTATTACCAATTTGGTCAGTCTTAATATCTCTCTACACAGATGGAAGGCGTTACCAAATCTTGACTTCTTTCTTTCCTACAATATAATGAATGGAGTTTTACACCCAACTGTCCAATCCATTACTTAAGAAACATTTAGGGGTAGAGATCACATTAAATAACGGAACAGAATTTAATCTCAATCCTGAGTTTTATTATGTACAACGTTTCTACAATTTATATTGTCAGCATCATTATTTTCTATCTCTCATTTCAACTGATACTGACAACATAAATTGTTGAAACGTTGTATATAATAAAACTCAGGAGAAATAAACCATACAATTGTGTTGCGTTATTTAAATAAATTATGGAAACAACGATAATTGGCTAACAGACACAGAAATTTGAGAAGAGTAAAAATCAATGATCTTACCTTAGTGGTCAATGTTTTAACAGGTTTTAAGTTAAAGTTATAATCTAGATGAAGATAATTCAGATTCTTACGATGAATCAACAGATTCAACATATTATATCCTTGGCGACAAACTTGTAACCCAACCTCAACCCAATCTAACTGAGTTGTCTGGAAAAACTTGGTAGCCTTGAACGATCGGAATAAATATCTGAAATAAAAACAGAATCATTATCTGATGAATGAGGACAGGCAATGTCATGTAGTGTGCAATGAGGGATACTTCTACTCATCGGGGTCCAATTCTTAACATTAACATGAGAATTTTATCTTTAGGTAGTTTTAAGCAAAAATCAATATAAGCCTGTATAGTTTTTAATACTATTTATTCTACAAATAAGAAGAACTGTATGTTTTGAATTTGGCCGCGATGAACACCAAATATTTTTGCTCAACTATAAAAGTTAAGAAATACTAACCTTTTCTTCTGGGCTTTAGGAGGTTTATGTTTTAAGGCGTTTATAACAAAATATTTCAACAATTTCTGATAGGAAACTCGAACTTTCACTGGCATACCAGCTGGACAATGTTCACGATACCTATGGAGAAAAGATATTGCTTTGTTTAAGGGGTATACTTAATATTACACTCAATATAGCAATGTAGAGCAATATGTCTAGTCGACTTTAATGGTGAACAAGACCATCGTTCTTCAATTTCTTCCTTTCTTCTTTACCAACACCATGACAACGTAGCA
>NW_008710391.1:0-1734 GCF_000327385.1 Lottia gigantea
GCCCCCCCCCCCCCCCCCATATATACCACTAAAAAGTGGACAACGTTTTATTGTTATTTTTAACGAATGTTAACATATGTCAAGTACTAACTATGTGCTGATACTGAAGCATATACATATAATACAATAACAATAGCATATAAATAGCCCCAGCCCCAAAATAATGCTCGGTGAAATGGGGGTATGTAACATCATGTGAGAAAAAATATCATTTCCGCTTTCATTTTCCCACGTTTTTCTTCATCAGAGATACTTTGAGTTTGTGGTAGGAAGCAAAATGAAAGGATACCAATATATTATGCCCTTTTGTTTCCATACTTTTGACCTTTTTTGTTTTGTTACATTTTCAGATGTCATATTAAGGTACGATATTTAAAATCGAAATATAATATTATCTATAGAGTGGCATCAAAGAGATTGATTATATTGTTTTTAATAAATAGATTATATATAGACGTTACAGTCTAGTAAGTGAAGAGATTTAATTATTAGGATATTAATTATTATGATATTGATTATTATGATATTGATTAACTATTATATATTGTGATCTAATCTATGGTTGATGTTTAATTATTAGGATTGTGGCATTTTTATTTATTCTTATTTATGATCTAAATCTTACATTTTTGTTATCTTAATTATCATTTTTGTTTACTATTTTGTATTGTTGTTACTTGATTTATGATTTAACAACATGTCTGTGAAGTATGAGTGTGAAAGCGTATGATACGCGCGAAGCGTAGTAAGTATATTGTACCAGAGCATAACAAATGCTTACTACGTATTTGTGTTTTAATAACACGGCCATGGAATATAGTATAGTACGGAAGGTAAGGTTTTGTTTACAAATTTATACTGTCCACTATGTACGGACACTTACGATAACATAACATTAGGGTTGATTCTTGGGTCAAAATCTCTTAGGACTTGTGCCTTCTAGAGTGTTTATGAGATAAAAATTGAGCGTATTTCTAAGAACAAGGGCATCAACCCATATTAAATAGTTTTCGATTTTTCTGATTTCCAATACGGTTCATCCTTTGGTGATAACAAACACTCACACCAAGTTTGTCAAAATCCATAACGAAATGTGCCTTATAGAGTGTTTACGAGCAATTGTCGACAGACGGACATGGGTGACGCCAATATGCGCTCCCCGTTTCAGGTAACCGTACAAAAATCACACTTCCATCACGTCAAAACATTTTTAATGAAAATGACACACAAATTGCAAATAGGTTTATGTAATCTTTGGAAAAATAGTCAATTCGTCTGCAAATCTAATCATTTCCAAGACGTTGATGTTGGGGTCTTGTATAACTTACTACTTACAGAGAATTTATGTGAATCGGTTTAAGATAAATAGGTTAGATGAGATCGGGTTACTTTGTCGCAAACCCTTTTCTATTGAGATGTAATGTGTGGTATAGCTATAATGTAAGTCGGGTGAATACCAAAACCAAATTGCTAAATTGAATCGAATGCCTTAAAAAATTGATTACCATAAAGAGTCATCAAAAGCTTTTTGTTATACAGTCATCAACAATTCTAATATTTTCTATCATAAAATACATCAATTGAAAGGTTATATGGGTCCAATGTTATCTTTTTATTTATTTTATTGCCAACATAACGTATACATTAATTCAAAACAATTCACATAAATAAATTAATACAAAACAATTTGATATGACAATATCTAAATATAATGATATTTCTTACATAGCTTTG
>NW_008710392.1:0-17453 GCF_000327385.1 Lottia gigantea
ATCAGAAATGGCCGAGATAGCTACTACTAACGCATGTTCCAATAAATCATAAACCGGCGATTAATAACGATGTCACGAGAGATGGAAGAAGAAGACAGTTACTAATCAACAAGTTCATGAGAAACGAAGCAATGGCAGAGAAAGTTACGAATGAAAAATCAGAAATTGACGGACCCAGCAACTATTAACGAATGAAAAATCAGAAATTGACGGCTTCAGTTACTAATAACAAACAAAGACTTTTGTCTGGAATGGCCTTTCATAGTCAAGAAGCTGATACAAACATTAGAATAAAACCAATAGATAGTATAAATAAAAACGTATTAAATCTATATAATGTAGGAATTGAAAAATCACAGCCTAAATAATTTATACGAAATATATTGAAATGTTATACGTAAAACCAAAGTGTATTGAAAAATGGGAACAAGAGTTGGACCAAGAAATTGATGATAAGTTCTTTGAAAAAATATGTAATCGGATTTACGAAGCCTGTCAAAATAAAAAAAATACGTAATTTTGAATTTAAATACCTGCATAAAATAGCTTACACAAATATTAAATTATTTAAAATGGGAATTAAAAAATAACACTATGTGCGACTTCTGTTTTTCTAACTTACAAACGGTTCAACATCTTATCATTTCATGCACAGAATCTCAAATAATTTGGAACCATTTTAATAATATTCTGGAAAAGAACTCAAGAAATATAGATTTAAAAACAATAACCAAACATCTAGGCTATTATGATACCACTATCACTATGGCATTTCATAAACCATTGCATTATTTTGACAAAATATTATATTTTTAAGACAAAATTTTCTGAAAAATCTTTAGATCTTAATGATTATCAACTTTATCTCCTGAAAAATGCAAATATTGAAAATCGATATTCAGAAAACAGCTCTTTCCTTAAGGACAAATGGAAATATCTATATAACGTAATATAGACATTTAATGGTATGTATATAAAGTTTATTATCATCATAACATATATTATAACCTCTTGCATTGACTGATATCCCATCCTTATAATCATCTGCATATTGTTGTTCATCCTTATTTTACTCTTTATCCAATTTTTGTTTCAATTGGCAACAGTGAAATATAAATGTGATTTTGTTTGTGCACTATGCTAAATAGACTAGAAATAACTTCAGAAGAATAACCTTTGTATGTAACAATTATATATCTTGTACAAATGTATGTTATGTTATGTTATTAATTTTAATTTTAAAAAAAAATACTTAGACTGGTAAATTTACTCAGACGATAGAATACTAAATAAGGCCATCTTATTTCGGTATTTTGAAATAACAAGTCACATAATTGTGAAAAGTAATTGAAGTTTAACCTCTGATATTTTGACTGAAGTAAATATTTTACTGATTGTTCTAGTCTTTAGGACTTGATCAATATCTAGTTTGAATCACGCGGACTTCATGGTAGACACTTTAACATACAATGTTCTTTATTTCTTTGCTTTCTCTCATATTCTTGTGATTCGATCACGTCAATGTTTACCACTTTTATACAATGGAAACTAATTTTCAAGATAAACGCCACTGTGTTCCATTTTTGAAAACTGCCTTTCTACGAGGATTTCTAATTGGTTTTCACAAAACAACAGTGTTAACACTTAAGAACCTTGGTAGCTAATTATTAAATTCTTCCACCCGCTTCTGTTTGATACGGTCTTAGGAAAGAAAAATAGAATTTCAAAATATAAATTACGCAGACTGTATTGTAAACAAAATTCTCTTAGAAATCGATGTATGTAACTGTTGATATGAAAGATCAATAAACTAAAGTAATACACATTACAAGTATTGATAAACAATTTATGTATCACACCTCGTTTAATCACATAATCTGTCAGTTTACAATATTTATAGTTTTAAATTACACGGACGTGAGAGTAAACACTTCAGTATCGATATATCCCATATTCTTATTTTAATATTCAAAATAAAAATATTTAATTTGTTACTTACTGATATTTATAGTCGTTCTAGTATACTTTAGGCCATTCTCGGGAGGGTTGTTAGATCAGTTTGGCAAAAAAAAACTTTGATGGAAACGGAGACATGACAAAATGATGGTATGACTGAACTACAAAAATATTCAACTTTCCAAATATACCTGGGTTTTGCAGATCCGAGGTATCTAAATAGGTTTAAAACCCTTGCACCTGCAGAGATGCGGAATGTCTCCATTCCAAGGTTTATTATTTCTATTCACCAGCTGACATCTGTCCAAATTGCTATCAGAAGCTGGAATAGAGACAGATGTCTCGGACTAATACAGAGGGCTACCTGCTGTTAACATCGTTCTAAATTGCATAGTATTTGTGATTTGTTTATATAAACTTTTGAAGAGAAGTTAGTGTACAGGGTAAAAGAGCTAGTAATTCCAATAGACCATGGGTTTCGACATTTTTTTTACAATTTTGAATGATCCATTAAAGCTATGGGACTCATGTTATGTATGATTCTAATGTCGGCGTCGGTTAAACATTTCGTTACTCTTTTCAGCCTGAAAATTACACTTTTTCAAAAAAATATAAATCATTCCAATAAAAAAACCTTTAAAATACTCTATAACCTACCTGTATGTTCAATATTTACAGTTAGATTGATCATTAAAGTGAATTATTTTACATTGTTTTGGGTTGTTTTATTAAAGTAGAAGATTGAGTCATGATAATCAGCTGTTGTACATATTTCACAGTTTTTATTGATTAAAATGATCATACATGCATTGCAATACGGTTAAATGCTAATATTGTTTTTTTGATATATTTATTACTGATCAATATACCGATTATTCTGTTATGGTCAAGACTGTGAGATCAGTTTAATATAATAATATAATACCAATAATTACAATATAATACAATAATATTTAAATCATAAGAAAGATAAATGATTCGCAATATTTTATCAGTCTACATAAACCTCATCCGCCTCATTGGCTTCAAATTTGATAATTTGCACGTAATCTAATGTAACCTCCGTAAAAACCAGATTGAACTGCTGTTTGCTGTAAAGAGTGGAAAGGGAGAGACATGATTTGTGACAATGGTTCTTATACATAACAGCATCATTACCTCCACAAGAAACACATAACATGATCAGTCTTTTAGACCAGCAACTGTCATAATCAACAGCAACATTCATTATCATCAACAAACATTATTGATCAGAACAATTATCACAAATTTGTTTCTTGCATGTAGGCTGATTTTCTTGGTCAGTCATAAATTGATCTGGTTGAATCTCGTGATGCTGACCTATATAAGTGGCGGGTGTCACATCCTGTTAATCATCAACAATCTTGATCAGCAGCACGTCTTGCTGTTCAGTAGCAGTCATGTTGATTAGCATCTTCCTTCATCAGCAGCATTCATGTTCATCAGCAGCAGTCTTGTTATAGAATAAGTAAGTATGTAAGTAACCATCAACAACAGTTTTGAAATTGTGACACCTAATACTTTAGTTTGTTAGAATGTACGTTACAGAAATTTAGGAGGTGAATATGAGCAGAAAGTGATCAGAGAAGTATGGTGTATTTGACAAGGCAGTCAGACATTTAGCTGAGGAATGATTCTAGTCTAATAGTTTCAGTAATTACATTAGTCGATGTCCAGCCTGAGGCCTGTAGTAACAGATATTATTGAACAGAGGCTTAGACCATCGCATCAATAAAAGGTCTAGAATAAATGGCTTATTTTAATGACTGAAAGAGTTACTCTACGAAGTTGTACGATATGATTAATATAAAATCTATAAAATCTTCTTCAATAAATCAATATAGTCAAAATAGCAGCGCTCCAAAAAATGCTAGTTGTCGGCTGGCATAGGACAAATAAAAATTGTGCTCAAAATGCCGTAATTGTTAACATTTATCGATGTGCGTAGAATTAAATGGAAGATTTAATATGAGCTAAGTATAAAAACACGTTCAATCGTACATTTTAACCTGGTAGTATGGACCAATTTACAGGTATCCACATCATTATCACTCAATATCATACAAACAATGGGTGATATCCGACAAAAGAGTCCCTTTTCTGTTTGATGTTATAAACCGTGAACAATGTTAAACTGGGTGAACTGAACGAACAGTCCATCAAAATTTATTTTCAAAAAAATTGTAGAAAAAATGCGATTCAATAAATTTCAGGATATTTGTCCTGCATAATTTGAAAATAGCAAGTATACCCTTGACATCTTATTTAACTGAAAACCTGTTATCAAAGAATTAAATTATCAAATATGTGAAGCATATTGGCCTATATCTAATAAAGGCAGAAACTTTACTGTATTTGCTAATTAAATACATAAATTGTAATGGTATTTCTGTCGACAAATGTCAACTTGATCTTGACTTCCACTCTAGAATTCAACATAAGTCCTAGTTTTAGGAAATGGTATCTCTCGTATGTTATAGTGTCACAAGAAAATCAGGCAGTAAATGGTTAGAGGACGCGTCCCTGCTTTGAAAACCAACCAGCGAAACGCATTTGTATAGAGCGACGTGCGACAGACATGAAAGGTGTTTAAGATACAACTTTAAAAAGGCATACAGTTCCAAGCTTCACTGGTGCCTCATTTATTCTTCAAGGGTTGTTATAAGCCTCGAGGGATAATAAATATGCATAATAGTATTCACTCATTACAGTATCCAAATAGAACTATAAGAAACTTGGTCCCAGAATGATATCAGGTGTTCTGGAGGGGTAGTGTAAACTGTTGAATAAACAAGTAGGTCGTATTACAGCATTTTACTAGAATTATATATTCTATATTATGAAAATTTCACTCTACTTGTAGTATTTTACAATAGTAGTCGAGATTCGAGGCTTGAAATCGATATCTGTCTGAATATTAAAACCAATTTTCATACTTACATTACCATACAGATTCCTTCTATCACTTCCTAATTCATTCCTTATATGTATGTGCATTACACTCATCGCACAGACGCACGTGCATAGACCCAGTTACAAAAATCTCTCAATATTCTGAAATGACCATTCGCGTGTTAGGTGATTTTCTATTAGTCACGATCGATCCAGTTGTAATATCATCTATTACATCTCTTGTAAGCTTAAATACAATAGACTAGATCACCCAGACAAAACTGAATCATTACTAGGATTTCAATTTAAGAGAAATTTATTTTACAAGGGAAAATAGAATTCGAATTGCTGAGATAACCGTGTTTTATGTTTGAAAGTTTAAGCTGCTAATTGTGCCTGCCACTCAAGTAATTGAACGGCAGCAAATATAAACTACCCTCTCTTCTAAAGTGTACTCTTTCAGGCTACAGATAATTTTGTACACTTCAGATGTGCGAGGAAGCCGCGGTGGCTCAGTGAGTTAGACGCTTGCTCGCTAACCTGAAGGTCCAGGGTTCAATCCGGCATAGTTCGAAATAATACCTTCGGATTTTTCAACCCGGTTTCCCCCTGTCAGTGATGCAGGTGAGAGGAGCTGACATGGAGAAAGCGTCTAGTCGTTCGATGGGACAATAAACCGAGGCCCCGTGTGCTACAGGCTGTGCACGTTAAAGATCCCTCGACAGTTGGAAATTGAAAAAGAGTAGGCTATTGCCGCTGTCCTGGCAAAATTTCCCTCATTGCACCCTGCATGGCGTTGCCCGTCTTCATTAGCTCACATGGTGCAGAAAAGTAGGACGTAAAACTCCATTCATTTCAGATGTGCGAATTGGTGATTGTCTGGAAATTCGATGTCTATTATTATATTTCGTTATATGGAATGATAACTTTTCAGAAGATCACACTAGTCAGTAGGCCACAGCTGATCATGAATAATGACAGGCGCTATGTAAGGCAGCTGAAACGTGAGACACTATCCAACTACTGAATGAGACTTTAAGTCAGTTTCAATAGAACAAGATATTTACCACACAATCGAGATTTAATGAAATGTCTAAATGAGTACAGTCGCTCGACAAACAGCCTGACACTAATCAATAGGAGACGAGAATACAGACCAAAGTAAAACACATTTATAATCACTACCAACATTTATAATTGCAGTTACCCCCCTTTAACTGGCCTGACAACAATAACGACAGCCAACAGACACTATTATATAATTTATAAACTATATTTATACTCGACATGCAGATAGATAATATCCAAAGTATTCACGGAATCAAATGTATCTGTAAAATGTAGAATTGTAAAATCTATAAAATACATCATCGGGAATAAGAAAAATCAGATTTTTTTTTATTGCAAAACATGCATGAATTAACTTTCACGAATGCATGGACATTTCTGAACTAAATGTTACAAATGTAACGGTGTTCGTATCGGTTGTCCTGATAATGATAATGTGTGGTACACTGCGATCATTTGGAAGAAACAGTCATTTCGAACAACTGGATAAAATTGTTATTGCCAGAAAAGGTAATCTTAAAGGGGCATTCTGTTTTTTCGAAGGTCAAAGTTAGGAAATGTTTCCCTTAACTTCTTTGAAAGTTTTAAAATTCTCTCTTTAATTTGTTAACGCCAAAATGATCTAAAAGTTTTACACAAACTTTTTAAGTTGGTTATGCTTTTCTAAGCAATCTAAAGTTTTAACATTGATAGACGATTGCTATAGTTAAGCTGCTTAATTAATAATTAGTACACTCTTTTCGAAGTAATACTTTTAAATCACATTCAGTGTGCTATAGATAGATAATTTGATTATTTGATCATGACCAAACTTGTTATTTTTTCTTCATAAATATGATTTTTAGATTTTTAGAATTCCAGTTTATCACATTGAACTGATAATATCGGTAGGAAGTGTGAAATGACCGTGGGCGCAAGTTACAAGTGATGCACAGGAAATGCAATGTAACATTTGCCAGGGTTCTGTATAAAAACCACCTGAAAACTTTTGAGAAAAACACGTTCACAAAGCATTGGACAATTACATGCCGGGCCACAAAACCGAGTCATTGCCAATGCTTTTATATCGAATCACTACTACCAACAACAAATTGACCGTCCATGCAGTGGTTCCAGAATCACAACATAAAGACACAGTTCACTTCACCTTACTGCAACATCTGCACGTCAGACCATTGCCAAAATCAGTGCTGACGCTTTTTGAAATCTGGTCTCACAGAACCTGCCTTGCCGCAATCCATACAGGGGTCCAGTGCTCATTCCTCATCATCTCCATCAACGCCTTGTAAGACCCCGAAGTCAGTCACAAAAATTGATTGTGACTGACTTTTGCAACTATTTGAAAAATGTTGCAATTTCGAAAAGTTGAAAAAAATGTGACTATTCAGTTATTAACTATATAATTTTATGTATATTACATGCAGAAAATACTTGAATGTATTCAGCTAATTGTTGTAATAAAGGCATTTTTAAAGGAGAGATGCAAAATGGCAAAAAAAGTCTAATACAATATAGGCCTATCCCATGCATGATAAAATTGATTGTTGATCAGAATCAAAACATACCTTCCCTTGGGACCCATAAACCTAACTTTCGAGAAAGCTATTCTAAAACAAATTTTGAAAAAAAAAAACACGACCACGACTGGTGAATAAAATACGACTGACGATTTCCACTAATTGTGACGACTTCGGTTCTTGCATGGATCACTCAACGACAACATTGACTGAATCAGCAGTCAAGGACTCTCAGAAGAGAGTCGGTACTGTATTTCCGCCGGAGATCGCAGAGTATGATTTTGGCGAAGAAGAGATGAAGGTGTATCAGTGTGTAGTTCAAAGGGATCCATGGGGAGGAACAAACATTATGGTATGAGGTACAATCGGCACCAAACTTGGACCTGTTGTCTTCCAGAATCTGGTGATAAAATTGATTGATTAAGTAAAAAAACAGTATAAAAACTTGCCTTAGATCAGAAAAAAATATTTGGAAGGTTATCAACTATTTAAATAATAAGAATTCAACGTATCTTAATCTGTTAATACCTGGAGTAGTCCATCATCATTTTTCATGTCGTCGATTCCGCGCATTAACAAATATGAAGTTTTTAAACAATTTTCTTCGTTAAATGCGGTTAAAAGTGCGGGTTTATAAGGTAAATTAAATCCTTTATTTCTTAAATGTGGTGCTTTTACGTTAAGTGGTCGTTTGACACATACATGTAATATATATGCACTGAAGCAAATGTATTTCCTGATAAATTTAAAAGAATCAAAACTGTTGTCATTGTATAAACCTAGCGTTAAGTCTTAACTCCAATAATTATACACCCATTTATGTTTTATCTAGTGTATCTATACCGCTTGAAAGACACTATTCAAAATATATTACACATTTTTAAAATGATAACCAATTACTTTATTCGCAACAGTCTGGTTTGTATAGGTTTGAGATCTTATAGATATTTTCAAACAGTTCATAATTTAAATTTTGTATTCTTTTAATTTACAAGCGTTTGAATTCACATGAGATGATGATTGAAAAAATAAAACTAATTTTACCTGAAAAGTTCAGAGCAATTTATTTTTTATGAATGCCACTTTCAACTTCTGGATTATTGCTCTACAATTTGGGATTCGCATTGCATTAATTCTTGGCTCTAAGAAGAATACTGATTTGGCACTGTTTCTTAATATTATTGACATTAGAACCAGACATAATTTTAATTCGTATAAATTGATATATACAACTCTAAACAACATTTCTACTATATCTACCTATCAAACTTCTTTAAAGGGATACTACGTCTTAGAATAAATATAAAATTTTAAAATTTTAAACTTGGTGAATGAGTGCATATATTCATCAGTAGATATACCTGGTGTCATAAATAACACAACAGGATCCTCATATAATCCGATAAATTAAAAAAAACTTAATAAAAATGCAATTAACTATTGAAAAACGCTTAATATTATGATTAAGTGTTTTTCAATAATCACTTTAATGAATTTTCCAATTTTCTAGATTTTACAGGGATTCTATTGTAACTTTATGACACCAGGTAAGTTCACTGATGAATATATACTCATATTGACCATTCTTGAGAATTAAATTTTATGTTCATTCTAAGATGCAGTATCACTTTAACTATAAACAAACCCCATATTCGAGTATAAATTCAAAACTTGTGGTGCAAAAATCACTAATCAATCTGATTAAACAGAGTATCAAATACAAAGGGTCAATTTTATGGATTATTCTAGTACAGGGGATAATTAAAGATCAGAATCAGGTTATAATAATTTTCTAAAAATAAAATTTTATTATAAGAATACTTCATTGTCATACAGGTATTCATTACGCAACTATATATGATTTAATTTACCTAAACTCGCACTTTTAACTGCATTTAACGAAGAAAATTGTTAAAAACTTCATATTCGTGTAAGAGATGGACACTACATTGTGTTCCTACTTCTTAGCAAGACGAGAGTTATGCCCCTTGCTAAATTTTAATCTAGTTATTTTTATTAGGCAAAATTATTTCATTGTAAGGTATTTCTCTCTAGTACTTTTCAATTTAAGTACAGTGGTGTAACCTATTTTCCTGGATATAAGGATTCAACCCCGAATTTCGTCAAAGTTAAAAAAATAAAAAAAATTTTTATGTCTTTGATGTTTCGTCAGATATTCTATAAAATAATTAAAATTGGTTTGTTTCGATTTTCTTTATGAATCCTTCTCTTTGACCCATATTTCATGAGCAACCAACTCAGCAACGGCGACAGAATGCGTCACCTATTTTCGTATACAATGTTTAGAAAAACACGTTTTATGGATACCAGGTGGTTTAATTAACTTCTCTTAGTATTTATCTTAAATATCAATTCATTATAACTAGCGACAATTCCTTCAAAGAACCACAATTTAAAAAAAAAATAGTGATAGTGATACGTAGTGTGATTTATTGCTAAAAGTCACTGAAAAAGTCCTCTTTGTGTTCCATAGAAATTTTCTGCTGACACGGAATCCGCTAGTTGATCACGTGTCATTCGTTGGACTACATTCTAGCAGACGACACTTGGAATTCCGATTACCGCTTGGGATTATAAGGAAATTCGGCCGATAAAAAATGGTGACGTTTGGTAATAACTGAAATCCGCCATTTTGTATTTGTCAAAGTATACATTAATACATTTTACCTTGCTTGAAACTACTGGATTCATTCTACTAGCTGATATTGTACAGAAAACCCATGTTTATCAAAACAAGCAAATGCGGAGGTCGCGCACGGTCGCACATGTAAATTATTAAACATTTCCGGAAATCCACGAATAATAGGTTTCCACGAAATTAGGTTACTTGACTGTAATGTTAATTACCTTTAATCACTTTTTTTATTGTGACATTTTATGTCTTATGATTTTGCTCTGAGGCTATGTTGTGCCAGGTCATTCGCCATTTTGGGTCGTCTGTCAGATCAAAAGCCTTGATACTTTTTCCTCCCTGTAAGTATTTTCAAGTATTTTTCAAACCATAAAAATGTACAAATATCCTCCTTAGCAATCAGGGAACGTATTTAAGCAAGTATAAAGCTAATAGTTTAAAGGCCAGAAATTCGTTATAGAGATTAGGACACAGGGATGCCTTTTCAAGGTTAATTTGGTAACAGACGTTTTGCACTATTTTCCTTAAACCGTTTTAGGATTATTAGTCAATACTGTACCTCTGTAATGTTTTAGCATATTTGCATTATTTCTAAAGTTATTATATGCATTTCCAAGTGTTATTTAATTATGGAGCAACCCATGCAAGAGTAGCCTCCCTTCACACAAGAGTCATGCAAGAGTAGTCTCCCTTCCACTATGAATTCCTACACTGTGTATAATTATTTTGGTTTTATACCTTTAAATGTAGCCTAATTGTGTTTGTATTAACACATTTTGTAATATTAATTATTGTTCTGCAGGTTAAGATATGTTATTCAGTATTTGTTAGCCAGCCTGCCAGTAATTTTAAGATAGTGAACTGTTAACTCCACGGTGTAGTTGAGGGGGTAGGTTTCACTGCAATTACATATTATTATTATATTTCAAACTGTATTATTCATCCTTAAATATATTTTCTTGTTTTTACAAAATATCTTAATTAGTTCCTTGATAATTATAACATCTTATATATATACTTACTGTAATGTCATAATCAGCACAGTGTTCTTTGAGTTAAAGATGCATTCTTTTCATTGTAACAAACTTATCACTATTATTTATAATCAGGTATAATTACAAGTGATGGTGTATTAATAGGATACTTTTCTTATACATTTATTCTGATGTAATTATTTTATTTATTATTTCAATGTCGATTTTACAAATTGTACTATCTTTGTACATTGCAGGTTTTTCTTTTCTTCTTTGGTTATGTTACCAATATTCTAATAAATATATCAAGGCACCACTCTTGTGTCGTCTCTGTTAATTACATTTATTAATACGCGGAATCGACGACTTCTTCAATTTTATGAACATAATAACTTTTACCAATATTAACATAATAACTTTTATCAATATTAACATAATGACTTTTATCAATATTAACATAATAACTTTTATCAATATTAACATTATATATTTTATCAATATTAACATAATAACTTATCAATATTAACATAATAACTTTTATCAATATTAACATAATAACTTTTATCAATATTAACATAATAACTTTTACCACTATTAACATAATAACTTTTACCAAGTAACAAGTTACTATTGAATATAAGGCACTGGCATAGGGTAAAGTTATGTTTACAATAATTGTGATGCTAATATGCAATGAACTAAATCAAAGAAAATCATAACGGTTATCATATAAATCTTCTTGGACCTAATAAAGAAATTCATAATACTTATAATGTATATTTACGTAAATAACATTATTGGAACAATTGTCTGTGGAAAATACAGAATCATAAAAACTCTGACTGCTTCAAATTTTCTGGAATAATGAAGAAAAGCGATTAATGGCTATAGAAAATAAATTGTTTCATACTATTATATATTATAAAGTACAAAGACAGTTAATAAAATGAGAATATTTAATTCTCTTAGATCACTCTACATCATCGGTGGGGTCAGGTCGTCCACGAACAACTATATCTTGTAGATTTTTAGTTTTCGAATAAGCTATGACTAATGTAAAAAATAGTGGGAAATTTATTTTGTAACTCTGTGGAGTATCTTTTGATAATTCGGGATGCTTGGCAAGAAATGTTATTAAATGGCGAAACAAATGGGATTATTTCATAATCAAACAGTATACTTATTCCACAGGGCGAAACGATTTAATTGATTCATCCAAAAGCTCTCCCTGTTTAGTTTTTAATTTTTAGGGTGTCTTCTTCTGCGATGACCTTTTCAATGGGCGCCACCTTCATATCTGCGAGGGAATGGTTGAGAGAGTTGAAATGGCTCCCAATAGGTTTATCCAGATGATGGGAGATGTCGAAACGATGACCGTTAATTCTTTTCATGTTAGATGTTCTTGCATCGGGTACCTTTTATTCGTAGAGTTGCTTACAAAATATTGAGTTTCTGATATAAAGGGACATGTTTTGCATCTACTGGACAAACATGGAGCACTTCTTAAACCTGGAGGTACTTCAGCATACAGTCTGTTTTTAGCTGCTATCTGTGCTAAGGTGGAATTTTTTATGTTTCGTAAAAATCGTTGAGAGTACCCACGCTCTTTCAGTTTTGAGAAAACAATCGTACAGGCTTGATTGAAATCAGAAG
The DNA here is from genome assembly GCF_000327385.1 of Lottia gigantea. Classification (NCBI taxonomy): domain Eukaryota; kingdom Metazoa; phylum Mollusca; class Gastropoda; family Lottiidae; genus Lottia; species Lottia gigantea. Next base: position 12,735 of record NW_008710392.1, read on the forward strand.
ATCTTGTGCACATTCGATGAAATCTTAAAACTTAATTATACCAGAAAAGGTATGTTTTGGGTGAAAGGAGCTCTTGTGCAAGAGTTGATGAGTATCAGTTTCTTTGAAATACACTTTAATATCCAGTTTATTTGTTTCTGCTATGGAATCTCCCTTAAAGACTGGTATGCTTTTATCACTCATGTTTGCGGTTAGTTTGATGGAAGGATGGTGGTTGTTGAGAATTTCAAAGAATTCCCAAAACTGTTCGATAAGTCCAATCCATAAAAATGTCATCCAAAACGCGTCCGTAAAAAAGTGGGTCAAATGGACAGAGGGGCAACCCCTCACGTTCCCAGTCTGCCATGAAAAGGTTTGCGTACGAAGGGCCGAATCGTTTGCTTATAGCTGTCCCTGAAGTTTGTAAATATGTTTTACCATTAAATGTGAAATCGTTTCGACTAAGACAAATCTCTAAAAGCTGTAGAATTGCATCATCGGGTCTGTTTGGATCTGGGTTTCTATTAAAAGCTTTACGAACTGCCGTTAAACCAGTAGTGTTAGTGTTAGTGGTATTGGTATACATAGAAGGAACGTCGATAGAAATTAAAATAGCATTAGAGGGAACTCGAAGATTTTTATTTTATTGACAAAATCGGTTGTGTCTTTAAGGTAGGCTCGTTGTTGACATGCTACAGGTAGTAAGAAATGATCTATGTATTCTGACACTGCATACGACTCACTACCACGAGCATTGTGTTCCGATTCTTAATTTCTAAAAGAGTTTTGCTTTTAATGCTGCGGAGATATCGTCTTGAATATCCTTTCTCTCGCTATTTCTTAAAGACTACTTGACACGCATCATCAAAATCCTCTGTTCTGTTGCAAATTCTATGGAACCACAAAAGTCGGTGGGTATCAGTGGGTTTCAAAAATACTTTAATATCAGCCTTCCTAGTTTCATTAAAATCCAGTCCTTTGAATACTGTTGTGTCGAGAAAATCCATGCTGTGATCACTTATATTTGCTGTTAATTTGATTGATGGGTGATGGTTATTTCGAATTTCGAAGTATTGCCAGAATTCCTGAATGGTATGTTGCCAAATTAAAAATATGTCATCCAAAAAACGTCCGTAGAAAAGTGGTTTGAAAGAAGAGATCAAATCAATTTCGAGTTCCAATTCAGCCATGAATATATTGGAATAACTTGGGGCAAATCTCTTACCCATTGCTGTTCCTGAAGTCTGAAGATAAACCTTACCGTTAAAATAAAAATCATTCCATTTTAAAGAAATTTCGAGTAATAAAAAATTCAGAATTGGGCCGGGCCGTTTTGGGTCAGGAGTTTTCTCAAAGCATTTTTTACAGCGTTCAAACCGATTTCGTTGTCAATATTCCTGGATTTCTAAACTCTTTATTCTAAAATTTGGTAATGTTCGCGTTTGTTTAATAGATTTTCAACTTCTTTAATATAATCTTCGCGGTTTAAGATGACACACGGAGCTGCCTTTATCACTTTTCCGTATAATAATATTTTTATCATTCTTTAGGTTGTTTAAAATGGTCCTTTCAGCGCGCGTCAAGTCGCTATTTTCTTTTACCAATGGTAAGAGAGAAGTTTTAAATCGCATGTTATCGCAAATTTCGAAAATATTGCTTTGTATTAAGGCATCTGATGGAGTCCACTCAGATTTTTTCACAAACTTCTAAAATTTGGTCAATGGTAGTGGTATTGGTTGATGGTTTAGCTGTGATAAGTCGTGAATGAACATCTTTAAAGCTGGCCTTGAGCATGGAAATGTACAGAAGCGAATACAGCCAACAAGAGCCCTCAACAAGAAAAATTACGGTTTATGGTTTGAAGACTTTTTGTCGAGGGCTCTGATTGGCTGTTTTCGACATCCTACAATCCACTCAAATCGCTTTTTTTGACTATTGTTAAATGTAAGAAAATCTTCCTTTTTACATGCCAGTGCTTATATGTTAAAACATAATTTTAAGATCTACATCCGATGTGAAACGTTTCTCCTGACGAGAATATATCCATCAAACAATTTTGATTAATTTATGAATTTAGTGTCACGAACAAGAATTGTTTTCATAAGGTATATATTTTATAATAACACTGTAACAGTATATGATGGAAGCAAAACTTAACATCACAGTCTTAATTATCTCTTGTAATAATGTGCTATATCGACAAGTCAGGTGTCTCTTGCATGCGACAGATAACGCGATGTTGTCGCGTGCAGAAACAATAGCTCTCATGTTAATAATTATGACTAATTGGTATAGGTTCTGTATATTACCTTTTCAAACAAAATAGATGTTAGGTTATTATACCCGTAAGTCAGATAAACAATTCTAAAAAAGGCTATACAATTATATGATATGCGTCCAATTCTTTATGAAGTTGATCCAAACATGTTGATCATACCCAATATTGTGCTATTAGGGGGTTTATAATAACACATTTTGTTTTTCAAATTATAAATGAGGTTCTCTTCTTGAAATAAAGATAGCTTGCCAGGCAAGATCGTTCATTGAAATATCAAATTCGAACTTGTCCAAGATCTCATCAATATAAATGATCACACCAAATTTCGTTAAAATCAGTTGAAAACTGTAGTCTCTATTGTGTTCACAAACAAATTTTGATGCATGTTTCCTAAGTCAAGGGCAATAACTCAAAAACTGTTCTTCGAAAGATCATCAAATTCGAACTTGACCAAGATCTCATCAATATGAATCATCACACCAAATTTCATTCAAATCAGTTGAAAACTGTAGTCTCTATTGTGTTCACAAACAAATTTGGACTCGTTTTTCCTAAGTCAAGGGCGATAACTAAAAAACCGTTCGTCGAAAGATCGTCAATTTCGAACTTGACCAAGATCTCATCAACATGAATGATCACACCAAATTTCATTAAAATCAGTTGAAAACTGTGGTCTCTATTGTGTTAACAAACAAATTTTGACGTGTTTTTCCTAAGTCAAGGGCAATAACTCAAAAACCGTTTATCGACAGATCGTAAAATTCGAACTTGACCAAGCTCTCATCAATATAAATGATCACGCCAAATTTCATTGAAATCAGTTGAAAACTGTAGTCTCTATTGTGTTCACAAGAAATGTTGACGGACCGACGGACAGGGGCGACGGCAATATACGTCCACATTTCCATAAAAACGTAGTTGCAGAACAGGAAGTGAAAAAAGTATATATCCAGAGCTAGCATACATAATGATTACATCAGCAATAAAACAATAGTTTCGTTTTTAGGGTTAACAAGGCAAACACAAAGTAATAAGGCCGCTTAAATTTAAACCCATACTAACACAAATAAGGCCAAACCAAGATGGTATTGGGGTCTAATATGTAATATGTGCGTTTGAGAAATGTCAAACCCGACCTTCCTGACCAACTCTTCAAGATAAAATATACAGTTTAGGACTATGCTTGTGCTGCTAGTTACAACTCTTGGTCATTGTTTGTAGTGCTTTCTTTCCATTGTTGCATTTATCGGCAATAGTTTTGGATGTTTGCATTTTTAACCACTCTAATAGTACTGTTATTCTATGTTAATGTCAAACTTAATGTCATAAAATCTACGATTGTCAGTTACAGTGGTAGTAAGCCTCAGCCATAACTTTGATCTTAAACAATAGATTCACACTTGGTCTTTAATCTAGCAGTTGGACCTATTGATTCCGAACATTGTGGTAGGTATGAACATAATTTAGCACTTTGTATTGTAACCTACATCAAACAAACTGAAATTTAGATAGGAAATCAAATTTTATCAAGCAGGTATTATCAAATGTGCGTTTCAACCACGTGTCGTTCTTTTTTAGAAATAACAAACAGACACGAACGTGGTTCACTGACATTTTAAATTTTAAGGTAAATGAGGTAAATGTATATAAATGCCGAATTTGATAAAAAAGAAATCTTAGAAATTAAATTAGAAATAAGATAGCTTGCGTTTCAAGGTAACATACGCCCACTGGCAGCTGTCAGAAATAATAAAACAGTCTTTAGTGACTAAAGTACAAATTTTCTCATATTGAAGAAATTATTTATGCTGAATAATTCCACAAAATTTTTAAAATCAATATCAATAACCCAAATACAACAAACAATTAAATCACACAGCTCTAATCAAGGGCAAAAAACAACTTTTGACGCGTGTTTACAAAGTCAAGGGCAATAACTCAAAAAATGTTCATCAAAAATATCTCTTGTTAGAACTTGTCCGAGATCTTATCAATTCCAATGATCACACCAAGTTTCATCAGAATCGGTTGAAAACTGTAGCTTCTATTGTGCTCACAAACAAATTTTAACGCGTTTTTCGTAAGTTAATGGCATTAACTCAAAAACATTTCATCGAAAATGCGTCAAGTTAGAACTTGTCCGAGATCTTATAAATTTCAATGATCACACCAAGTTTCATCAGAATAGGTTGAAAACTGTAGCTTCAATCCTGCTCACGAACTATTTTTAACAAATTTTGACGCGTTTTTACAAAGTCAAGGGCAATAACTCAAAAACCGTTCATCAAAAATGCGTCAAGTTAGAACTTGTCCGAGATCTTATCAATTCCAATGATCACACCAAGTTTCATCAGAATCGGTTGAAAATTGTAGCTTCAATCCTGCTCACGAACTATTTTTAACAAATTTCAACACTTTGTAATAAAGTCAAGGGCAATAACTCAAAAACTGTCATCGAAAAG
>NW_008710393.1:0-1733 GCF_000327385.1 Lottia gigantea
TGGATTGCAGGCAAATGTCACGATATTCTTCATGAAATATGTTTTCACTAAATAGAAAATTTAGCCATTGCTGATTTGATGAAAAAGGTGGGTTAGGTTATAATTCTGTATAATTTGCGCATGCTTGAGCCACATCTACTGAACACTTTAAAAACAAAACGTGTGGAACTTACAAATACAGGGTACTTAACAGAATTAATTGTACATCAAAATACTCAGCAAATAGCTAGCATATTGCACACATTGGCGTTTCTACCGGAGAACCTGGAGGAGGGGTGCAAAGATGCTGGCCCGGCTTTGCTCCCCCCTCCTCCCACTTTCAATTACTTTACATGGTGAAGGAATGGTTTGCACCACGCCCACCTCCACCGAGTAAAAGCAATGTAAACTCTCATTTCTTTGGCCCATGTCAAAATTTTACCATATCAACTATTTTATGTAGTCTGACACTGTCAACGCGATTAAAAAGAAACGAATTACCGGCATAGAAAGTGTGTCTCATGAACGCGAAGTTTCTGTAGGAAAACAATTTGCCTTAACAAACTGCAAATTATGAACTATGGGAAATAACTCCACGAAACATTTATATATCAACTAACACTGCTTGGAAATTATTTTGTGATGGAATACGAATGTGTCAACTCTTAATTCTTTTCAAATATTGTAGTAGATTAACCTTCATCATATTAATGTTTAATTATAAATCTCATATAGAGATTAACTATCACCTGAAATGGAAGACGGGGTATTATCGCTAATTAAGCTTGGTTGTTGATTAGAGGGATTTGGCTATAGTTTTAATTACTATGCTGGGTTGCCACAAACAAACTGTTTGTTAGCTCTGTATTTGATTATAGATACAGCGTCCTAGAATGGGCTATATAACCCAGCCTCTGCCATATTCTTCAATTAACAACTGAAGCAATACAAGTTATATTATCTAAACCCTGTCTTCTATCATTTCAAGAAACAACCGTAACATAATAACAGGAGCATATAAGAGCTTAGCAACAGCATATAAAAGCTTAGCGGTAAAACCAATAAATACGACAGAAACTCAACTGTTATAATACACAGAATCCGCACGGTGGTTTTCTTACACACCTCAAAAATCATAAAAAACGAATTTTACTTTTAGATTTATAGGTATAAAATGGCAGAAAACGAAAATTATTCACCAATATGGATGAAGTTCAACCCTGAATCTGAAGTCAAAGAGGAGATCAAACTAGAAGTTACAGGTAAGTTAAGGCATTCAAACGTAGTAGTTTTGAAACATGCTTAGAAGTGTGTTTCTATAATACTTAGTTTAATGAATATATCATCAAATATAGAGATTGCGTTCTTTACTCATGGCACCTGGTAAGTCCAACTGATGAATATAAACCCTAATTGTTGACCAAGTTATTAAATGTTATGCTTATTCTAAGAGGTAGTATACTTTTTAACATTTTCATTCTAAAAACTTCGAATCTTAAAGAAGCACCTTCACTATCCGTTCCACCAATCATACCCTAGTTTCAGAAACAGGAATTTTCTTTAGCTTACCTAATCAGTAATAGTGTTCACAGCACATCGTCGAAATTTGAGCCTTCAAATCCATGTGCATCCATAATTATTCACGTTTTAAAGTTAAAAATTCGACTCGAATTTTAGTGAGACTGTCATATATACAAAATACATATATAGGAATAGACTAGAATTCAAGTTTGAGGTATATTGAAGGGATTATG
>NW_008710394.1:0-889 GCF_000327385.1 Lottia gigantea
GCATTCGGGGTCGCATGTTCAGGTGGATCCAGACTTCTTAAGGGATCGCCAGATACAAGTGAACGTCGCCAATTCTCTCAGCGAGAAGCACTCGTTGGAGAATGGCACCCCGCAAGGCTCTGTTATTAGCCCAACCCTCTTCAGCATTATGATCAATGATCTGGCCCTGGATTATGTAAAGCATATAGAGCTCTCGGTTAGCACGGCTCTATATGCAGATGACAGTTCGATATGGACTGGTCACAATGACCTCAATAAAGTTAAATGGCGTATGCAAACTGCTCTGAACCAAGTTGCTAAATGGGCAAACGACTGGGGCTTCATTATTTCGGAAGCTAAAACCGTCGGTTTGTTCTGCAGCAGAAAGAAAGATCACGACAGTATTGACCTTAGACTGAATGGTGTGAAGATTAAGCATGAGAATTCAGTAAGGTTCCTGGGAGTACACTTTGACAGGTGTCTTACTTGGAGTACGCACATTGACTATATCTGTAACCGGTCTACAAAAATCTTAAATGTTATGCGTTATGTTTCAGGTACCACATGGGGAGCAAACAGAGAAACTCTAATGATGATGTACAGGTCACTGGTTCGTTCAGTTATTGATTATGGTTGTATTGCCTATGGTAAAGCAAGTGATACTCAACTGAAGAAACTCGACGTTCTACACATGAAAGCTATACGTATTGCCACCAGGGCAGCTGTAGGTACGAAGAATGAGGCGCTACTTCAGGAGGTGGGAGAGAAACCCCTCTCTCTTCGGAGGGAGGAGCTATCTCTCANATTCTGGGGGAAACTTCAGTATTTGTCCGAAAGCTGTCCGACGTATTCCAGCATCAGAAGATTTACTCGTGTCGGAAATAACCAGAAGAATCGGAGTATTTCTTAC
>NW_008710394.1:7525-8367 GCF_000327385.1 Lottia gigantea
TGAAATGTAAGATTTAGACTTTTTCCCCTCTTTTTTGAGATTTTGGGTGGCCCTGAAAAGGGCCGTTTTTTTGTGTATTCTAAATAAATCGCTAGATTTATTTGGATGCAGCCTTCTCGGATNTCTTGGGTAAGAGAACGGCTTGGATGTTGGGGAGGACACCACCTTGAGCGATGGTTACTCCGGACAACAGCTTGTTCAATTCCTCGTCATTTCGGATAGCCAACTGTAAATGTCTTGGAATGATTCTGGATTTCTTGTTGTCACGGGCAGCGTTACCAGCCAACTCGAGAACTTCAGCAGCCAAATATTCCAAAACAGCGGCTAAGTAGACTGGGGCACCAGCTCCGACTCGCTCGGCATAGTTTCCCTTTCTCAACAGACGGTGGATACGACCGACAGGGAACTGTAATCCAGCCCGGGATGATCGGGTCTTGCTCTTTCCCTTTACTTTTCCTCCTTTTCCTCGTCCAGACATGATGTGAATTTAGTTAGTGAGACGGTGTCGTCGTGCGAAAGTCTAGTAACTGAATGAAGCGAACGCGACGACTAAAAACACTATTTATACTCGAAAATGGAGTCGAAAACTACGGTGCTCACTATCAAGTCCGCGCTATTTCACGAGAAAAGCTTTCGATCCTATTTTTCGACTCCATTTTCGAGTATAAAAGGAAAATTTCGCGCGTGTTCACTACTCACTTGACTGTTAGACACCGCACTGTCCACATCACGTTAGTACTCTAAATTCAACATGCCGCCAAAGGTTTCTGCCAAAGGGGCTAAGAAAGCCGGAAAAGCAAAGGCCGCACGTAGCGGAGACAAGAAGAAGAAACGACGACGAA
>NW_008710395.1:0-929 GCF_000327385.1 Lottia gigantea
CAATTAGGTGGAACATGTATAATTTCCCATAGGCTTTGCATTGAAATAGGTCACGCGGCCCCATCAGGTGATAAAATTTTACATTGACTTGTTAAGCGCCCCGTAAAATGGATAATCAATTCTGGTTATTATGGACCATGAAATATCATATCATACTCAAACATTGTAGGTTTGCTCCATGGTTATTCTCGTGAAAGTGCAATATAATGTTATTAATATAAGTCGTTTAGTTCAACTACAGAAAATTATTTCATTCTTAACAAAAGTACGATGTTTAAAGGGGTACAGATTAGATAGATGATTTTAAATCAGATAGTACTAAAATGCCATATTTATTACAAATGGCTATTCTATTTTGAATCTTGCTTAAACTTTATATTTTACAAAGTGTTTTTTGAACTAAATGTCATGCCTTACAGTGACATTAAATTTGACCCTAAATAGCTTAAAAGTGATGCAGATGGCCGCATTATTAGTCTATAAGGTTTTCAACTCAATTCAATCAAATTCCTGTACAGAAAGGGTTATTACAAAGTAGAACACTGTTCGTTACAAGTAACAATTCAAATATAAGCTAGACTTTACCATCTCCTCAATCTGTCCGAAACTAATACATATTTATTTATTCATAAATTCAAAATGAAATTATTTAAGAATTATGCCAATGTACAAACATATCGTTAGGACCAATCATCATCAATTGGATTGATGAGTTATGGGAGGGATTATTGGAGGCGCAAATTTCAAATCAAAATCATACTTGATAGCTCATAAGTGTGTAATGCGATAGAGCACCATGGGTTCAAATCCTTCTCAAGGTAAGAAATACCTCCTTTTATAAGTCACAGATAGTGCTTTCGAAAATCGGCATGGTCTCGAATTTAACCCTTATCGTCGATCTTAGGTGATATGCAAAATTAAATACTTCA
>NW_008710395.1:7682-9690 GCF_000327385.1 Lottia gigantea
AACTATATAGCTTAAACAGACGCATAAAATTCTGGCCGCATGGTTAGTCTACATTAAAATGAAAACATAGTGACTATAGTATGTCAGGAGCAATACATATCTCTGAACAAATTTAAAAAAAACAAATTCAACGTACCCACAAATGTAATAAGACAACAGTGTCTCTTTAAATTCGATTAAATTTCTGTACAGCGAGGTTTATTACATAGTTGAACATTGTTCTTGACAACTAACAATCATTAAAACCAGGTCAATTTTAGCGAGAGAATAACGTACCAACATTACAATCTCTTCAACATGTACGAAACATATTACATACGTATTTATTCTTAAAGAGGTGTGGTGTAAACTATGATGAAGATATTTAAGAATTATGCAAATAAACAATCTATATAATATTCATACTCTGTTATAGGTCAACATAGGGTACTTTTGTTTTATAACCTGTCAGATGAAGGATGTAAAAGGAAAGCCTACAGTTGTTTAACAAGTCTAGACATTTATCGGCATATCGTTGAGACCAATCATCGTCATCAATTTGGTTGATGGGAGGGGTGGCGCAAATTGCATATCCAAATCATACTTCGGTTGAAAAGCTCAGTCGGTACTGAGTTTGACTGTAAGGTGATAAAGTGCCTTGGGTTTAAATCCCTCTCAATGTAAGAAACACTATTGTCATAAGTCACGGATAGTGCTTTCGAAAATTGTCTTGGTCTCATATTCAACTTCTATCACATATGTTAGGTGGTCCACAAAAAGACACCTCGGATCGAAAGTATGCCACGATATAGTAAAAATAAGAAAGTTACCTAGTGTCATTAGATGAAACTTCGTATTGAGCTGATTTTTTGCAATTTTCTTGCAATATTATCTAAGAAATCACTTCGAAATTGGCAAACATATTTGCAAATATTAATACGGAAGAAGAGCAAAATTGTCAGAATTAGTATCTTATGACGTGTTTTTCAACGTCCAAATGAAATGTAAGTTTTAATTTTCTGCACCCATAATATTTGACTCCGATCAAAGGCCACCACAATCGGCCTAAAATGTCAATCGTTTTGTGAAAGTTTTGGCGTTTCAACTTCGATATCAATACAAACAAAAACTATGTTTACTTTGTTTACCATTTTACGTTCTTATGACACGAGTACTTTTTACTGCAGCATGGTAAATAGCCTCTGTTGTTAAGTTCGGGTATATTTTAATTGGCTTACCTTAAATTTGTAAAACTGTTTTTATGACGTTCGATTATAAGATATCTTACAAAACTAAAATACTATCAAAACTACATTCGGCATTCAATATCTAGGTCACGTTTACATGAAATGAAAAAGAAATATAATGAATATGAGTTGTTTCTCATAACATAGTACAAAGTGCGAAAAGGGAGCATTTTGAATAAACTAGATTTTTCTATTACCAACTATCTAGGGATATTATACATTCAATGAATACTGTTCTATAGACGACCTTTCAATGTCAGCCCTAAAATCTTAAACCCAGGACACCGGTTCGCAAAAGTGCGAAGAAGAACTTACTATCATGACTCTAGGCCTCCAGTATAATCACTCAGCAACAGTATTTGTGAAACATAAAGTAATATTTTAAAAAATAAGAAAAATATATGGATGTAATTCTTCTGAGTTTGTTACATAACAAGTTTCAAAACAACTTCCTACTTCTATGCGTCCTTCTATTTGTCTTACAAATACACAAAACACAAGGTAATGTATTACAAAATATTGTAAAAACACATTTTTGTGAAACTAAAAATATTGATCTTAATAATGAATAAAAAAAAACAAGTTTTAAAATCAAAGTCAGACTTACCTTTCGCAAATAAAGTTCAAATAAAGTTCAATCAGGACATCAGGATATCATCTAAACTTAACTTAACTTCAGTCAAAACTTAACTTAACTTGGCCATCCATATCACCGAAAATAAAATAATACAGTTAAACACAAAGTAATAGTTTAAAAAATAAGAAAAATATATGGATGTNAT
>NW_008710395.1:10792-12308 GCF_000327385.1 Lottia gigantea
TTATGACATTATACTTCTTTTGCAAGCCTTCATATACAGCAGGTTACTGAATCTCGGTTAATTGGGCGAATGAATAAATAAATGAATATGATGGAAGGAAGGAATTAATGGAAGAAGTAATGAATGGACTTACCTTTCATAACCTTTGTTAAATACACACTTTTCTTTCAAAGCTACAACAAGATAGCACATTGTTCATTAACAAAGTTAACTCGTGGTCAAAGAGAGATAATTTATATTGAGTGTGATAGAAACTTTGTGTTTATAGGGACAATCACGCCATTCAGAATTTCCGTACGACGTTTGTAGTTTAAGGGTCTTTTTTTTCAGAAAGACTCGACCGATCAAGCCAAATGATATTCAGTATACCACTGGTTATGTGCAATTAAAAATATTGGTAACCATATCCGACAAAGAAGAATTGATCTTAATGTGTCCATAAGTGTTTTGGACATGGCATCCTCATCAGGACATCCAGCCTGGATATGGCGTAAATTATACAGTTTGTATTCGGGAAATGAATGAACAAATGAATAAATTTGCTCACCTTATACATTATTGTTTTAAGTGCGACCAATACGAAGGATTTTATTCAAAACTAGAATTCACACACACTAAAACAAGAATGTTCAGTGTTCATTAACAGAGTTTACTTGTGGTCAAAGGGAGAAAATTTCAATTGAGTGTGGTCTATAATAGAAACCCACAATCCATATTTTACAGTTTCCTTGCTTTTGAATGTGCTTAAAGAGACAATTATACCATTCTGAATTTCTGTCCGACGTTTGTTGTTTAAGATTCCTAATTTACAGAAAGATTCGACCTTGTTATGACATTCATTCTTAATTCTTTATCAAATCCTCATCAGGACATCCGTCTTGGTCATGGGTAAACTATCCAATATTTGTAACTTTCTTACCTTTCACATAACTATTTTAAATGCTATTTGACATTTAGGGCTTCTTTCAATATTAGAATTTACATGACCTGTACAAGCAAGTAAAGGTTTCATTAACAGAGTTTACTAGTGGTCAAAGGGAGAAAATTTCAATTGAGTGTGGTCTGTAGTAGAATTAAACAATCTGCACGTTGCAGTTCGTGCTAAGACTAAGAGGGTCAAATTGCACCGTTCTGAATATTTGTGCCTCGTTTACAGAAAGAATCATATCTAATGGACAAAGCCAATATCAAACTTTCCATGCGAGAAATAAAATCCTCATCAGGAAATCTGGCATGGAAATGGGGTAAACTATCCATAATAAGGGTTTTTTTTTTTACCTTTCAAATAACTCTTTTACATGATATTCAATACTTAGAGTTTCTTCAATATTAGAATTCACATACCCTACAACAAGCAAGTAAAGGTTTCATTAACAGAATTTACTAGTGGTCATTGGGGATAATATTTCAATGAGTGTAGTCTGTAGTAGAAATCAATAATCCAATATAGCCACTTCTGTCAGGATCTAAACACTAACCTTTTACACATTTGTCAAAATAACCTTTCTACCTCTGC
>NW_008710395.1:15526-16621 GCF_000327385.1 Lottia gigantea
TGAAGCTGCAAAATTTGGATTTTCAAAAAAGTCAAAATTGGCCAATTTCAACAGTGGTACCAAAATCCATTTTTGGGTCGAATTCTTTTGGTCTCGGAAATCGATGTAACCCGGTTTTTTGGACTCGGTGCTTCTCTAGCTCTCCCCCAATGTGCATAAAAGTGAATTCTGAGCACTTTTTTTTTTGCGGAAAAGTGCCAAAAAATCCGGTTTTTCATGGACAAAACTAAAACACCCAGTGCTTCCAAAGAAAGGCAGATATGGAATTGCGGTTTGTGGCATTGCAAAGCTAAGATTTCAAACTAGTACCTGTCAAAATATCATCATCCTATCTCATCTGGTTTGACCGTGGTGAAGCTACAAAATTTGGATTTTCAAAAAAGTCAAAATTGGCCAATTTCAACAGGTAGCTACCTGTGGTACCAAAATCCATTTTTGGGTGGAATTTTTTTGGTCTCGGAAATCGATGTAACCCGGTTTTTTGGACTCGGTGCTTCTCTAGCTCTCCCCCAATGTGCATAAAAGTGAATTCTGAGCACTTTTTTTTGCGGAAAAGTGCCAAAAAATCCGGTTTTTCTTGGACAAAACTAAAACGCTCAGTGCTTCCAAAGTAAGGCAGATATGGAATCGCGGTTTGTGGCATTGCAAAGCTAAGATTTCAAACTAGTTGCTGTGTAAATTTCATTTTCCTATCTCAACTGGTTTGGCCGTGGTGAAGCTGCAAAATTTGAATTTTCAAAAAAGGCAAAATTGGTCAATTTCAACAGGTAGCTACCTGTGGTACCAAAATCCATTTTTGGGTCGAATTTTTTTGGTCTCGGAAATCGATGTAACCCGGATTTTTGGACTCGGTGCTTCTCTAGCTCTCCCCCAATGTGCATAAAAGTGAATTCTGAGCACTTTTTTTTTTTGCGGAAAAGTGCCAAAAAATCCGGTTTTTCATGGACAAAACTAAAACGCTCAGTGCTTCCAAAGTAAGGCAGATATGGGATCGCGGTTTGTGGCATTGCAAAGCTAAGATTTCAAACTAGTTGCTGTGTAAATTTCATCTTCCTATCTCAACTGGTTTGGCCGTGGTGAAGCTGCAAAATTGAA
>NW_008710396.1:0-1730 GCF_000327385.1 Lottia gigantea
ATTGATTATCAACTTGATTAATAAGATTGAATGTTATAGAAGATAGCTTCTCCTGGTCCAGGTCACAATGTGATAACATAGGCTACATCTTTTACATATTGATTATCAACTTGATTAATAAGATTGAATGTTATAGAAGATAGCTTCTCCTGGTCCAGGTCACAATGTGATAACATAGGCTACATCTTTTACATATTGATTATCAACTTGATTAATAAGATTGAATGTTATAGAAGATAGCTTCTCCTGGTCCAGGTCACAATGAGATAACATAGGCTACATCTTTTACATATTGATTATCAACTTGATTAATAAGATTGAATGTTATAGAAGATAGCTTCTCCTAGTCCAGGTCACAATGTGATAACATAGGCTACATCATTTACATATTGATTATCAACTTGATTAATAAGATTGAATGTTATAGAAGATAGCTTCTCCTAGTCCAGGTCACAATGAGATAACATAGGCTACATCTTTTACATATTGATTATCAACTTGATTAATAAGATTGAATGTTATAGAAGATAGCTTCTCCTAGTCCAGGTCACAATGTGATAACATAGGCTACATCTTTTACATATTGATTATCAACTTGATTAATAAGATTGAATGTTATAGAAGATAGCTTCTCCTAGTCCAGGTCACAATGAGATAACATAGGCTACATCTTTTACATATTGATTATCAACTTGATTAATAAGATTGAATGTTATAGAAGATAGCTTCTCCTGGTCCAGGTCACAATGAGATAACATAGGCTACATCTTTTACATATTGATTATCAACTTGATTAATAAGATTGAATGTTATAGAAGATAGCTTCTCCTGGTCCAGGTCACAATGAGATAACATAGGCTACATCTTTTACATATTGATTATCAACTTGATTAATAAGATTGAATGTTATAGAAGATAGCTTCTCCTGGTCCAGGTCACAATGTGATAACATAGGCTACATCTTTTACATATTGATTATCAACTTGATTAATAAGATTAAATGTTAAATGTAATCAAATTGACTTGGCTGCCTGCTAGTAATAGTCTTAAAAAACTTTGATGTACTTCAAAAAACTATGGTAGTCTGAAAAAACTTTCATTTCATCTGTCTATCTGTGACTGTAGTATTTGAAAGAAGTCGGGGACTGTAAATATCTGTCTATCTGTGACTGTAGTATTTGAAAGAAGTCGGGGACTGTAAATATCTGTATATCTGTGACTGTAGTATTTGAAAGAAGTCAGGGACTGTAAATATCTGTCTATCTGTGACTGTAGTATTTGAAAGAAGTCAGGGACTGTAAATATCTGTCTATCTGTGACTGTAGTATTTGAAAGAAGTCGGGGACTGTAAATATCTGTATATCTGTGACTGTAGTATTTGAAAGAAGTCAGGGACTGTAAATATCTGTCTATCTGTGACTGTAGTATTTGAAAGAAGTCAGGGACTGTAAATATCTGTCTATCTGTGACTGTAGTATTTGAAAGAAGTCAGGGACTGTAAATATCTGTATATCTGTGACTGTAGTATTTGAAAGAAGTCAGGGACTGTAAATATCTGTATATTTGTGACTGTAGTATTTGAAAGAAGTCAGGGACTGTAAATATCTGTATATTTGTGACTGTAGTATTTGAAAGAAGTCGGGGACTGTAAATATCTGTATATTTGTGACTGTAGTATTTGAAAGAAGTCAGGGACTGTAAATATCTGTATATCTGTGACTGTAGTATTT
>NW_008710397.1:0-107221 GCF_000327385.1 Lottia gigantea
GCTGAAATTTTGCACCAATATTCACATGGACTATCTGGACATGTCAGAAAAAACAGAACTCAAATATCTGCCATAGAACAGAAAATAATTTTTTACATTTTCAATGCATATTGGCCATAGAGGCAAATAGGGCCTATAGACAACTTTTTCAAATACAAACTTTTGGCTCAAGTTTTGATCTTTTCCTACTAATTAGACCCCAAGGACTTCAAAAAACACAAGAAATCAAATCCAAATCTGTAAGTTTTCAAACTAGCTATATGCAGTCTGCATATTGGTGCACAAGAAGTGCTCAAAGACAAATAAATTTTTTGCGTGAAAAGTTACAAAGCTACAATGCTGAAATTTTGCACCAATATTCACATGGACTATCTGGACATGTCAGAAAAAACAGAACTCAAATATCTGCCATAGAACAGAAAATAATTTTTTACATTTTCAATGCATATTGGCCATAGAAGCAAATAGGGCCTATAGACAACTTTTTCAAATACAAACTTTTGGCTCAAGTTTTGATCTTTTCCTACTAATTAGACCCCAAGGACTTCAAAAAACACAAGAAATCAAATCCAAATCTGTAAGTTTTCAAACTAGCTATATGCAGTCTGCATATTGGTGCACAAGAAGTGCTCAAAGACAAATATATTTTTTGCGTGAAAAGTTACAAAGCTACAATGCTGAAATTTTGCACCAATATTCACATGGACTATCTGGACATGTCAGAAAAAACAGAACTCAAATATCTGCCATAGAACAGAAAATAATTTTTTACATTTTCAATGCATATTGGCCATAGAGGCAAATAGGGCCTATAGGCAACTTTTTCAAATACAAACTTTTGGCTCAAGTTTTGATCTTTTCCTACTAATTAGACCCCAAGGACTTCAAAAAACACAAGAAATCAAATCCAAATCTGTAAGTTTTCAAACTAGCTATATGCAGTCTGCATATTGGTGCACAAAAGTGCTCAAAGACAAATAAATTTTTTGCTTGAAAAGTTACAAAGCTACAATGCTGAAATTTTGCACCAATATTCACATGGACTATCTGGACATGTCAGAAAAAACAGAACTCAAATATCTGCCATAGAACAGAAAATAATTTTTTACATTTTCAATGCATATTGGCCATAGAGGCAAATAGGGCCTATAGACAACTTTTTCATATACAAACTTTTGGCTCAAGTTTTGATCTTTTCCTACTAATTAGACCCCAAGGACACAAGAAGTGCTCAAAGACAAATAAATTTTTTGCCTGAAAAGTTACAAAGCTACAATGCTGAAATTTTGCACCAATATTCTTTTCCTACTTCAAAAAACACAAAAGACTTCAAAAAACACAAGAAATCAAATCCAAATCTGTAAGTTTTCAAACTAGCTATATGTGCATATTGGTGCACAAGAAGTGCTCAAAGACAAATAAATTTTTTGCCTGAAAAGTTACAAAGCTACAATGCTGAAATTTTGCACCAATATTCTTTTCCTACTTCAAAAAACACAAAAGACTTCAAAAAACACAAGAAATCAAATCCAAATCTGTAAGTTTTCAAACTAGCTATATGCAGTCTGCATATTGGTGCACAAGAAGTGCTCAAAGACAAATAAATTTTTTGCCTGAAAAGTTACAAAGCTACAATGCTGAAATTTTGCACCAATGATCTTTTCCTACTAATTAGACCCCAAACACAAGAAATCAAATCCAAATCTGCAAGTCTTAAAACTAGCTATATGCAGTCTGAACAGTGGTGCTCTTTTGATACTAATTAGACCCACAATATCGTACTCAATAAAGTGAAACAATTATTGTTACCAAAATTTAAATTAAGCCTACTCAATCAACAAGGCTCTTTTTAGTACAGAACTATGGTTTATATTGCCTTCTTGGTATATAATACCTATATATTTCATTAAGGCATGTATAGGCATAACACATTCCAATATAATATTCTAAGCAACGTACGAACATTACCAAAACCTATGAATGTCCCATGTGCAGTAATTGCAAACAAGTCTTAGTACGATACTTCTCGAATATAAATTATGCTTGGCAACTACAACTTGGTGTGAAAAGCAACAGAGCTGAATAGACAGCAACCGAAAATACACAAAAATCTAACCAAAAATTTTTCTAATTGTATTTATTTGAGCTCATGTATGTACATGCATAAAGTGATATTCGGGATATATGGGATATCGGAATTAGGTTAAGGGTCAGGTATATAATGTCGATTTTCATTGGAGTTGAGAATTTTCGCAATGACAAAAGTCTAATTTAGCAGAAATTTGGTGCTCTTACAAAGCTGAACAATATCATGCTGGTACGAACCATTAAACTATAACTATCTTGTACTAACTTCTATAGTAGATTATCTTTTATAACACCCTAACACTAACGATACAACTAACCATGAAAACTATGAAATATACGAAATGTACATATGTCAGTATATTATGAGATATATTACTCATCTTCTGTTCCATTTTAATCTACAAAGCAGAAACAAAACTCCTTATTAGTCTAAAACAAAACTCGCTTACCTTTCATAACCTTTCATTTTGGCTAGTGGTGCATTTATCAATAGATCTATGACTATTCCTCTTATTCATTTTCTTCTAAACTATTATCTATAACTGTTCTTCTTAACCATTAACTATAACTGTTCTTCTTAACCATTAACTGTAAGAATTCTTCTAAACCATTAACTATAACTATTCTTGTAAACCATTTACTATAACTATTCTTGTAAACCATTAACTATAACTATTCTTCTAAACCATTAACTATAACTATTCTTTTTAAACATTAACTATAACTGTTCTTCTTAACCATTTACTATAACTATTTTTCTTAACCATTATCTATAACTATTCTTCGTTACCAGTACCTATAACTACTCTTCTTAACTATCATCTATAACTATTCTTGTAAACCATCAACTATAAATATTCTTCTTAACCATTAACTATAACTATTCTTCGTTACCAGTATCTATAACTACTCTTCTTAACTATTATCTATAACTATTCTTTTTAATCATCTACAAAACCATTCAATACCAAACATAAGACATTAGTGTGTCACATGTCTAGAGGTAACACATCTAATATACACCCACATAGTTGTAAATGCCATCAAAGCTTTCATAGATGAATAATACTGTGGGTACAAATAAAAATATTCTTGTAAACCATTTACTTTTCTTGTAAACCATTATAACTATTCTTCTAAACCATTAACTATAACTACTCTTGTAAACCATTATCTATACATATTCTTCTAAACCATTAACTATAACTATTCTTGTAAACCATTATATTTAACTATTCGTGTAAACCATTATCAATAACTGTTTTTGTAAACCATTATCTGTAACTATTCTTCTAAACCATTAACTAAAGCTATTCTTGTAAACCATCATCTATAACTATTCTTCTAAACCATTATCTATGTCTATTCTTCTAAACCATTATCTATATCTATTCTTCTAAAACATTATCACATAACTATTTTTTCCTCAAAAAAACACCCACAAGATTTGAAGTGTGTTACCTGACTCAAACAGCATTTTGTTTCATTGTGATACCAGGGAAGGATGGGTATACGTGTGTGACAATAGTTTAGATCCAAAAAGGAAGTGGTTGCCAAAAATGCATACGCCCACTTAGTAGAAAATTCCATCTCAGCTTTGTTGGATTTGATAATAATGCGGAGTACATAAAATAATCAATTCTTTCTAAAATAGTAAACGCGTGTGACAAAATAGACGTACGAGAGACAACTAGTGGGTGCCCTAATTGTATGCACCTACATCAGAGCTAATTCCATCGCAGCTTTCGTCGAAGAATAATAATCTTTGAAAACATCAAAAATAAGAAATAAATTGTAATCGGTTAATTCTGTCAATCAGAATAGACCTAAGTGTTAGTGTCTACATACTTTTAAAAAAAGTAAAGAGCCACATACCAGCAAATCCCATGGCAGTTTTATTTTTCGTCGGTCAGAAATTAAACTTCACATGACCTACAGTATCCATATCATCTAGCACACGCAGTGTGTCTCAACAGAATTTGCATGCGGTCTAAGGGGAATGATATTCGAACCACTTTAAGCATCTTCACAATGTCAAATGAAATGCAATGAATGGAGTTTTACGTCCTACTTTTCTGTTTGATAAGATTTCTCAGTCCTAAACTGAAGTCTGACTGTTGCTCCACGCATGAGCTCAGACCCAAACTTGCCAAAAACCCCAGTATATCTTTAGACGATCATATCCCTTTAATTTCGAGTGACTAGTAAATTAAATATTGATTTCTCATCAGTTGTGAAAACACAAATATTGCACTGAAGATTTCCCCCGGCCCATGCAAAATCATATGTCTAAATAAGAACTTTTCATATTCATCTACCAAGAGACAATGTAAGTCACGCTTTGTACTAGAAGTTATTTTTTCAAATCATACAAAAATGATTGTAAAAACAGGATTCTATAAATATCGTAAACGGACAGTAATTGCTTATGACAGTTGTAATATCAACTTTGTGTAATCATACAACGATATCATACTAATTAATGCTAAATGTGTTTTTTTAAAAGTCACGGGAGATAGCAAGAACTTGAAATAGGCCATCTTGTTTTCTCGCAAGGGGACAACTGATTTGTAAACATACAATTTTTAATTGAAATCCACGAATACAGTCCACATGTCGTTAAAATCATTTCATAAAGAGGTGAATTGAGTACAGCCATTCATCACAAATCATTCTTGATAGAAATGAATGACCAAGTAATGAAGGAATAATAGTATTTACCACGAAAAGTATGTTTAAAAAAAACAAAACATGTCCAGCCATCTTGACGGATTTTCTCTAAGTGTATGTTTTGTCACGTGATTTGACCTATAATATTGCACGTGCACGGCTATTTGATTAACCTTTTGAGTCCAAATGGTCAACTAGTAAACAACAAATAAGATTCGAAAGGTCCCCGTTTTAAGGGCGTTTGCCAGAGGGAAAAAAAACAACAAAATATAGCAAAATAAATCAAATTCCGAAGTGGGTAGTTATGTTCCAGAGGGAAATATTTTGAGACGCCGTAAATTCGGCATTTCATGCAATTTGAATATTCTTTGAATATCATTACGATTCCACCCACAAATAATGGAACAGGTGCGCAATTTTGTGGGTTGATTGGGTCTTGAAGGTATGTAAATGGTCTTCAGAAGTACTTGAAATGTACGAAAATCGCATAATTCATTCAAAATATCTCAAACTAGGAATTTCTGTTCCTATTCCTAAAGATTCTATATATGGCGGTGTCTCAAGAAAAGACAACTCATCTTTTAACTTTCAAACGCGGATAATTCTGGACACACATAGTGGTGAGCTGTGAACATTGTTACTGATTGGCTAAGCTAAAAAAAATCACGTTTCTGAGAGCAAGGTACGATTTTTAAAAAATGGCATCTGTCCCTTTAAATTTAAGAATTTCAGAAACCTTCCTTTTATAATCCTTCTTCCATTCTCCCTCTTCCTTTTTTTGTCCTTCCATTTTTCACAGTTTTTCGGAGGGTAGTTTAGAATCAGAACGTTTTTTATTGGCCGAATATGCGCAAAAGTTTCTTTTAGATAATATTAGATCTATTTTGATAGATAAGGGTCAATGGCTTTCTTGTTAGCCAATGTGTCTAAAAAAAACCAGTTTCAGATCAGAACAGAAAAAAAAAATACCTAGCAGATCCAAGCCCATTCTAATTTCTCTCTTCTAATTTGTTCCACCCTAGGCCTATACATTTGGGAGAATCAAACTTCCCAGTATGTGTAAGGACAAATATTACACAAACTATATTTTATAATTCTGTTAAAATTTACACAATTTACAAAATCACAATCGGTTTTGAATGATTTTAATAATGAGTCCATCCATCTTAACGGTGCAGGGACAAGCACATCATCTGAATAAAAATCCATGTCACATTAAAGAATATTTTGAATGATTGTCTAAATGATAATCGTGATAATATTTCAGAGGGACAGGAACAATGGCATTCATTGTATACGCTAACCAGATCAACTAATATCTGAAAATAATGACAGAATTTGAATATCCATACCATTTAAAGCTTGGAAACAAACAAGCAATGAAGTGTGCAATGTGATGAATTTTGCAAGAACAGTAACATAGTTCTACACTAAATTCCAGTTGAACTTTTCCTTGCACATAGGGCTCAGTTTATTGCCATATCAAAAGGACTAGCAGCTATCTTGAATAACCACGGTGGTTTAAAGAAAGTTTCCTTCTCCCCAATGTCCACAAACCAACTTCAAATTCCTTTCCTCGGCTGATTTAAGATATAAATGAGTAAAAAAACTACCTATTGTAGTGCACGGAATTACACCAGCATTTCTATTTCCAACCCAACGATATTTCAGCACCCAATCTAATCTTCACTTGTCTAGACCATAAACTAACCAAACACAATATCTGCAATAGAAAAACCAATGTCCATTAAAGAATAGAAACCCTATCGGAAGGGCAGGGACGATGGTCTCCCTGCATAATTGCCTATCCTGCCATCAATTGCTTCTTCTCCATGCTTCTATAACACCTAGATCTAAAATAGAAAGAAAATTAATCTGCCACTCAAACACTGAAAAACCAATAGCGGTTCTGAAAACAATATGGTGGGACAATAGACTCTCGCGACTATTTTCAGTTCATATAAAAATATCAGTCAAACTTGAATTACCCACAGGTAAACAAGTAAAAAGAAAAGAATATTAAATCATACGACATCGTCACAGGAATAGATCACTAATGTAGTACAGAGCAGACTGAAAACTTACTTTTAACAGTGTCCCAATATGTTGGGGCAAACAGTAAAATGAACACAAAAAAATATACACAAAGGTTTAATTCCTTCACCGAGCAAAACAATGTTGACATTTTGTCAATTCAATAACAAATCAAGTCACAGCGACTACAAAAACATGCTGAGTACGATGAACATTGTGAACTATAATAATGAATCGAATTTAGAAGAAACATTTTTTCGAGAAAACTCAATAAGACGAAAACTCGGATAACGCAAGATTTTTTAACAAATTCTGAAAGTGGAATTCGTGTTCAATTTGATGTTATTTCACCAAATTAATAAAAAAACACTTGTTTATTTTCTTACACTAATAGCGTTTTCACGCAACTTTTTAGTTGACCATTTACAAAAAGTACTAAAGCCCGTGTAAAATATTTAATGTATAACTTCCAGATATAATTTTGAATAACAATATTTTTAAGGATTGTATTAGTATATATAAATATTGCAATTGTCTCCCTTTGATCATAAATCTGGTGAAGTAAACATAACGCTTATGAGGCACAAACCGGCTCAATACCATCTGTATAAGTAAAGAGAAAATATTATTTGTCAAAGGATATGATATTTTAATTGAACAGGCTCCGTGATGGGGATGTTTTTCTTTTATAATATCTTAACTATCATGTACATACTAATTTGTTGCTATACGTTATCTGTAAAAATATTGCCACGATTTTGGTATAACTTACTCAGGTTGGTTACATTTTTAATTGTCAACAGATCTCTAACATACATGTTATATATAGATAAGCCTAGAGGAAACAGATCTTCGGTTTATCCCTCAAAGGTGTACAAGTACTTGTATCTTCGAGAAGAATTTTTCTGTAAGGTATCACGGAATACTGTGAAGTTTTATATTTATCAATTTCATCATAGATAAAAATTAGTAACAGTTGCCAAAGTCATTGTGTAATGTTTAGAATAAAACCGTTGTAAGATAGCATCCTTGTTTCAGTCCAGTTTATATAAAATATAAACAACAGAACAGACAAAATCGAAAATGATACACCAACCATCAGAACCTGGATAGAAGCCAGTACCACATCTCTTACCTTGAATTTACAACAATTAAGTTAGTCTTTCAATCTTTCATTTTGTCGACCGAATGCATGGATGCATCACTTGCAAGATTTGAATAAATATCTCCTAATAGTACTAATACAGGTCCTAGGTGTATAGCCCTATCGACTAAGGGGAAAGGAGGTTGAAAATTTTAAAACCACGAATAAACAGGTTGGTGAGCAAGGGTACATCTTGCCAAGCTTTTCCAAAGTCTAATCAAATCTCTTACAATGAGTACATTTCAATCTTTGTCGTTGACACAAGCAAGTCGCAGTGTGGGAATACCGAAATAGTAATTGGTATTAGAAGCAAATCTGAAATAGATGTACAAAGACTTAAAATCAGGTCAAACCATTACTGAAGATATAAAGACATATTGCCTTTGATATATTGGTAAATATCTGCCTAATTATTGAAGAGGGATAAATAGAAGAGATGAGAAGAATAAGATCAGAAGTAATTTCCCCGCTTTTCCTTTACTCAATCACTTGTTAATGAAGCATAGATATGACCGGAAATAGCCACTTGTAACCGGAAAGTCGTGTTTAATTACCGGAGTACAATATGAAAATGACTTAATTAGTAGAGAAGCATAGCGAGGTGGACGGATCTTAAGTTGATTAGTAATTTGACTACCTTATTGACTATATGGTAAATATTATTGGTAATTAGTGGATGACGTTTAAAGAACGTTTACTTACTATTATATTTAGAGTGTCTTGTTAACCGCAATGTTGACATTAATGTCTGGCTTTCAGAATCTCGAATTGAAAATACAGTCTATCACATAACATATCAATAATTCGTCTTCTAGTTCTTTCACGTCGAACTCCCCATTTACACACTGTCAATGTAGCTCTCTCAAATTTATTTGATAACTTACGTCTATTTTTGTTGACGAATATAAAACTCTAACGAATTTGATCAAGACAATAAGTAGATTCCAAAATACTATGGATGGGGGGTGGGGGGGGGGGAGGGTATACGCTTTCTCATACGAAACATTTGATGCCATCAAGAGACTGCTTTTGACATAGCTTTGGAAGAACCCACCAAACTATCACTTGGTATATTTTTTGACACGATACTAAGTGATGACGAAAAACACCGAAATGTATAATGGTTAAGCATAACTACAAAAGCACCAGAGTCAATGAATCCCTTTTATAAATAAAAGCACTCCAGTTTCATCTGGAAGAGTGATCCTCCATTATTGAAATTTTCTATTTCATGTCCGGAAAGCCGTCCAGGAAATGAGAGACAGAAACTTGGAGTAAATGGTGAAAATTTCCGATTTAAGTCAATCTCAATTTGGGTTCCATCTAGTTAACTATAACCTCTACTAGATGTCATTCTAATAGAACTCTACCAAATGTTGTCTTGATCTCGAAATTAGCATCGGAAATTATAGAGAGTGGAAATTTCAATTGATTGACTGACTATAAGTTGGGTTGGTATAAAATACCTACCAAGAAATTTTCTCAACTTCCCAACTAACTGTGCAGAATCATCAAATTGAACCAATAAAACTACCAACAACTACTTAGTCTGCAACATCAGCTTCTGTTGGAAGAGGACGCTAACTTGTCATCTTCCAACAACTACCTCCTCCACAATACCAGCTTCTGTTGGAAGAGGACGCTAACTTGCCATCTTCCAACAACTACCTCCTCCACAATACCAGCTTCTGTTGGAAGAGGACGCTAACTTGTCATCTTCCAACAACTACCTTGTCTGCAATACCAGCTTCTGTTGGAAGAGGACGCTAACTTGTTAGCTTCCAACAACTACCTAGTCTGCAATACCAGCTTCTGTTGGAAGAGGGCGCTAACTTGTCATCTAAAACAACTTCCAATTACGTGTGGTAGAATGGGATTTTATACCAACCCTAAAGTTATGATACTGCTTCTTCAACAAAACTATCATTTTGAAAGTCGTTCCGTCGACAGCCACGATGAGTTCGACCGTCCTAATGCAACACAAATATTCAAATTTAAGTCGCCATACCTACTGTGGAACTATAAATAGATATTTTAAAAAGACGAACTTTATGCACTATAAATGCTATCATTCGATAATCTTGAACATGTATATTTTTATTTTCTACTGTGACATATATATAATTTGTAACTTTAAAAAAATAATATACAAAAATTATTATCATACTGCTATCAAAACTTATACTATACAAACCGGTAATGGTTCGCCTGAATATGATGTCCCAGACGATAAACCGATACATAGATCCTTATGGTTATAAACTTCAATCCTTTAATAATGATATTCTCATTTGAAAGAAATAATAATTATGATGAAATATATATATATATAATAAGATAATGATAAATTTCAATGAATACTAAAGACGTTAAAATCCACGATTGAAAATGTAAGAAGACTTTTATCTGACTGGTGTTTGATACTTTTTCGGCTTTGTACGTTATCCATGAACAGTTGAAAATCGAATAAGAGTAGGCCAATGCCACTGTTCCATCAAAACAGCCTTCACTGCACACTGTATGGCATTATCAGCCTTCCAAAACATAACACTTTCAATAACATTACAATTCTAAAATTACATTTCAAGTCTGAAATTAGATTTCCTGAGAATCAAATCCATGAAACACGATAGTTATTTGGTTACGTATTAGGACTATCGTTCATGATTTCATTTACCTCGCCTGGTAATGTTTAGTTTAAATGATGGCACCAATCTAACCTTTCTGTGTATACTACACCTTGCATCTGGTTTTTATTCTACAAATTCCATTATTGATATTAGTTAGCAAGTGGGTTTGATTCTGCCAATAAGGAATTGGTCAAGAATCTGGGATGATGGTCAAGAAATTACCTTCGTGCAACATTAAGTACAGTGATGGGTGGCGCCATAATGGTATATTATGTAACACAAATAGCATAAAATAACACAAATCAATTATTGGTATTAAATAATATTACATTATTTTTCTCATTTTATATTATTATAATCTAAGGATAAAACAAAATCGTGCTATGTTCATCATTCCTATTCTCTAAGGTTCAGTGTAACTGGAATTGGATGTGATAAACGGTTTAGTGATAATGCAACGGTCAGATTCGTGCAAAGACGAAACCTGAAAAAACTGACTGTATGATCTGAGAGCACGGTTACAGAACAGGTAATGGGTTCACAATTTATTTATCAACACTTAAGAAATATTATTCTCGTCTATGACCAACTGTTCGGCAATTTCTAAAAGAAGTGTTCCATATCGTCTTGTTCAATTCACCGTATTCAAGTTGGTCGAACGTGATCGATACGTGCTTGATCGTTGATTGAGATGAAATTCGACCAGACGTTACAATCGGTGAAAATAGAAACGTGCAAATAACCAGCTGGTGTGAATCTCATTCACACTTAACTGGAAACTCTCCTAGTAAATTACTGTGGATTTACACAGGGCAATAAGCTATAATCCTGTTTCCAATATTACTTTCAACTTCTTCCGTATTGACCATTCGATTCTTGGCTCAAATCTGAATGTAACGATCGAACCTTACTACTGTGTAAAGTATTGCTTTCTCGATAAACCTGTATTGCGCTCTCTGACAATAATAACAACCCAAGCACTTTCAAAGCCATTGTCTGGCAACCTTAAAAAAGTGAATCAAATAAGTGAAGAGATTTAAAGTCAAAGATTAGAAGATTGTCTTAAATCTACTCCCCATATACTGTTAGCAGATTAAAATTCTGGAATCCATGTGTTGTAATTTTAATATGTTCCTTAAGAATGCAAAATTAAAATGTAATATTTTTTTTAGGAATGGATGCCAGCCGAGAATAAAGTTTTGATTGATGTTTTCATCCACTCATTTTAAGAAACCTTGCGGATGCCTGTGCTGCAATTTGTTCGCGTAGCCAAAGGACAAGAAAACTCATATTTATGATGAAGTGGAACCTTCTATCTCAAGCAATATAAGATCCGTCAAAGTACAAAGATGGCATCAAAATGTGATAAAAGATTGTTACTGACAAAATTTCCGGAGATGACAAGGCAGAGTAAAAATACTATTATCTGGGCTCAATACTTGATGACAACAATGGTTATCGGAATATCATATCCGAAACACCTCGGGCTTCTTTTATAAAATACTGTTCTATAAGCGGTGGAGACCTGTAAGCACACGTCAATACAAAAAAGAAGACTCGACTCAATATGGCGAACTTTGGTATTTCAAAAGTTTTTTGTTATCTCACTTCAATAAACCAGTAATTGATCGGTCTAAATTGGAACAATGATATTCTATCTTGGTTTTTTGCTTTGATATTAAAATGAAAGAAGAACGTAATAAAAAGTGAGGAAATTATACTAAAAGAAGAACAAAGGATTACAAAAGGATAATTCCAGGTGCCACGTGGCTTACTGCAAATAAGTTAGAGACAACGACAAAAGGAAAATTAATTATAAAGTCTTAAGTCAATAGAATGACCGTGATAGAATTATTTAGAACAATTTTGTTTGATACTTGTACTAAGGAAAACGGCCTAACACTATACATCTTTGAACCACAATATTTAGTTCCACTTTGGGTCTTGATTTAAATTAAAAATTGTATGTACGTATTTAACTGTTGGTAACTTACACAAACTTGTTTGGATAAGGTCATAGATTTGACATAGACGTTAAACACCTTCATCTTGGTACACTGAGCGACCTTTCCCTTCTTTGATAATGTAAAAAACGCTACAAAACTATTTTCCTTCAAATCTTTGAAATTAGAATGTGAAGTTTAGCAATGAAGTATTGACCTAGATCTCCTGGAATAAGATTAAGAAGAACTATTTTCGTTTCGGCGTTCAATAGTATTTTTTTAATTAACAAATTTCTCGAAGGATATAAGACAAAATTCAATTTGATTAAATTAAATCGATGATCCTGAGTGAATTGACTCTGATTTGTCAATAATAGCAGTATTGATAGCTATGACGGCACCAATCTGGCTATTAGTATATTTCTAGTGGCCGCTGGTATGATATCAAGTCAAAGTGGGCAATATCACTTCGTGGTTATGCACTGCTGAATCCAATATTGCTTTACTAATGGTATAATATATCAGATAATGAATGAATTGAGTTCTTTTTTGTCACAGTTATCAATTCAAAGTGAGCAACATCACTCCGTGGTTATGCATTGCTGAATCCTATACTTTCTTACCGATGGTGGTATCAATACAAGGAAATGAATGAATTGGGTTCTTTTCTGGTAACAGTTATCAATTCAAAGTGAACAACATCACGTCGTGGTTATGCATTGCTGGGTGCAAGATTGTCTTACTAATAGTGGTATCAATACCAAGAAATGAATGAATTGAGTTCCTTTTTTGTCACAGTTATCAACTCAAAGTGGACAACATCACGCCGTGGTTATGCACTGCTGAATCCAATATTTTCTTTCTATGGTGGTATCAATACCAGGGAATGAATGAAATGAGTTCTTTTTTGGTAACAGTTATCAACTCAAAGTGGACAACATCACGCCGTGGGTTACCAGTCTGTGAACTACTGATGACAAACAATGCCAATGCCCTTTCAAATAAGGTCTTTAGGCCAACTGTGTATCGCAATTAAAAAGAGTTCAGGGTTTGTTTATTTAAAATTAGTGCCCGGTAGCTATATATATTTTCTTTTCATTCAGTAAGGAGTATTCAATTGCTTGTCTTGTCAAACTTTGTCTCTTTCTGAATCGTGTAACTTGTAATATTTTTAATCTAATTTAAGTGTCTTTAATCTACAGTCACATTTTTTTAAGCTTTTTAATGTTTCCACGTCTGGACAATTTTAAATGCTAACATTTATAGCATTAAAAGTAGCACATTTTTTTTTATTGAACGACGGTTCAGAAACGCAAAGATTTTGCCAAAAGCACTCAATAAAATGAGAACTCTGGATTTTAATGGACAGAAACACTATTTATTTACATTAAGTAGTTTTGTGAGCATGATGGTTTTTATAATGTATTTCATTGAAAGCTTCTATTCAAACCTTATATTTTGCCTATCGAATATAGAAAGAACTCAACAGAAGAACTCCACGCTTCCATCTAAAGTATCGACTTGCCGTCACGCAAGCTCAATACCATAAGACATGCGCAACTTCACTTTAATAATTTGAAGCGTAGAAACTTGTATTAAATCAGCCTTCAGATCAAAATGTATCATTAGATTTTATTTGCAAGTGGTTTAATCTCTCAAGAGTACAGTCTCTCGACTTCGATCGATGCTTCCGTATCTGATACCCATAAAGGAGTATGATCTGCATCCAGTCATCAATGATTAATTAAAGGTAAGTTAATAAATTTTGTATTAATCACATCATCGAAACTGATTTGTATTTCGTCGTCATGAATTAATTGATCGTAGAGCAATGTGGAATATGTGTCAGATTCTTAAAATATGAATAAAATCACCATACTAGCTGGTTAATATTAGGGGCTAATATTACATGAATATGATCCCTATTGGAGACATACATGTATTAGGAAAACGTGGTTTTTTTGTGCAACCGAAATCATAGAGAACTTTAGCTTGTCTGAGTTAACGCCATTCCCATCAATATATGAATTTGTCCTCTTAAAATAACAATATTAATATATATATATACAAACGTAGTGGTTGAAATGCGGAATAAACACAATAATTAACGGTTTGCTAATGCAGAACAAGAACCTAACCTTGGAACCTCTTTTGGTGTTTAAATCAATAAATCAAACGAATTGCTACAAAATCTTACTGTTTCAACTACAACAAAACAGACAAATCACTAACAAGCCAAAGTTACATCTGGTCGAAATATTCATGCAAATTCCAATAACTTACGTTTAATAATGAACACTATGGGAAAATGGAACCAGGATATAGTTTTATTGGACCATATAAACAACAAAATATTGCACCTGTATTTTCAAATCAATTCAAAACCATACCAATGACCATGCTTGTAAGTTTTAGTGTGAATTTGGATACATCGCTAAACATACCTTGCCTTGATATTAATTTAGGAAAATCATTAATATTTGATAGGTGTATAGATATTTTGGATTGAAAATTTACTTATTCATGAGAGAAAAAGTTACTGTGTACAGATAATGATGGGTTATCTGCATGATGCAATAGTTGCTGAATACAGTATGTTTATGCACATATTGTACGAACGTGTGAAATTAATTCCAACTATTTATTTGAATTGAAGTCTTGGGTTATTTAATTTTTCTGTACATATCAGAATAGTTGCTTTGATGGACTAATCATTCTGTGGTTTCCAGAATATCCTATCTAAATGACAAGACGCCTTTTTTACTTAATAGCACATCATTTCGACGAACAACTGACAACATAACTGGATACCACAATGATCGAGCAGATAAAAGCACTAGTGTATCGATCCTGGTAAATACAGTGCACTGAGCAGATTGTGGTCATTTGGCCCTGACTTCTTTATTCATCATGGGTGATCCATGATAGTTATTGATTAGATTGCTGTATATGTCGATCATCTAGACTGTTCAGAACGGTAAAAAGGATACTTTTTCAATTTACAACTACCAAGGTAGCTATGCTTGTGTGTGGAGGTAATAATACGGGCATACATTGGAAATTTAAATATCTTCGATCTTTTCAATCTACCTGCCTCCTCGATAAAAAAAAATACAGACAACCTTTAAAATGACCTTTTACAAAGACAATAAATTATCTTCCTTTTCAAATGTATAGTGATTACAATAAATCTCATTAAAAATGATCAATTTTTCATTTCTATTT
Source organism: Lottia gigantea (assembly GCF_000327385.1). NCBI lineage: Eukaryota > Metazoa > Mollusca > Gastropoda > Lottiidae > Lottia > Lottia gigantea. The sequence goes on from NW_008710397.1 coordinate 15,735, forward strand.
TTAAAAATTGGTGGGTCATACAGACCTAGATCATTGTACATGTATCCGACTCGCTTAGCTACAACATTCATGCCAAGAGGTTTGGCCAAGGAACAGCTGGTAGAGAGGATCTTTAACTGTGAGTCTTAAGTTGTCACCCTTTTAAAATGCAGTCCCTTCTTACTTTCTATTATTCAGAAATATTCGCATGCAATTTATGAAATACAATCGCAAAAACAAAAAAGCATAATGGTTTTTTTTGACCGAAATTTTCACACGAATTTCTCATGTATATTTTTTAGTTTTAGGGGTGTTGCCTGATAGTTTTTTTGGTCGCTTCCCAAAAAGATACTTTTGTGGGACAACTGCCTCTCCCGTCTCATACGACTATGGCGATTCGTAACATAACCTTAGACTAAGCATGTGTCAGTATATTGATCCCATGCATGTTATATTGACCCAACCTTCAACACCAAAAACCCATACCATGAAATGAAAAACACATTTACGAGACAGTCGAACAGACTGAAGAGTGGCTAGAAGAAGTTCGAAGTGTAAAGTTTATTTATTATTTATCTAACTAGAAAATAAAGTAAAAGTTCAAGGTGTGATAAATCAATTTTTCCTAACCACGAACAGATTAATTACATAATATAAGAAGAGGTGTTACCAAAACCATCTTCTGACGGCAAAGTTTCTTCATTTCACTTTGTGATCAATCTTCATCATGCCACCCTCTCTCTCTGTATTCGATAGCGAAAATATATTAAAGGTAATCACTACTTTTAGGTTATATGAGGCAGTGAGGGGAATTTGTCGACAGTGTTGAACAAATCTTCATTCATCAATTTTGCAAAATCAGAGATTTAAAATTTCTTATGCAATACTATATATTGTTGCCCTCTTTTCTAATCCTTATTGCGCTAATGAAAACAGATAACAGGCGAAAAAAGTCCAGAGTTACCATGCACAAAAAGGTACACTTATACATGGTCGCCTTTACCATCCTGAAATAGAAATTGATTTTCCTTCATATCTGTTCCTACACTTTTTAAAATCTATTCTCTAGATAAAATGTCTACCTTAATCTAAGCTGTACAATCTGGAGGTTTTGTACAATTTGGGTTATATTGATCTGTGATATTTAGTTAATTAGAATTCGGTGAGTTTATAATGTCTATCACACATCATATCCAAATAGCCGTTAGATATTGATCCCGGCCTCTCTCGCTCTCTACCGTCTCTAATAATTCATACATCAGAAAAATGATAGCACCATGTCGTAATTTTGATTACTTTAAACATCTGCCGAAAGACCATAAAACGTTTTAATCCTACTTTGATCCGACACCGGCGCCCCGATAAGCCTGGAAGACTGACCCCGAGTATTTGTATACGGTGATCGTTTTTCAATAAGTAAACTTCATTATTATCATTTTCATCATTGAATGAAAGCAATAGATCATATTATTGGTCATAAAACTACGGTGCTTTTAGCGATACCCGTGGGTAAAGGTCTGAAAACTCAACATTATTCAAACGAGTCTTTATTCATATGTCCAGAAGGAAATGTTCTACGCCTACATGGAGTTTTGTTTTAAGGCTTGTTGCAGTATGTTATTTCCACCCAAATCGTTCAACTCATCTGAAATTTTAAAACATTCTCGATATTCTCTTACTGATCTAATTCAACAACAAAAATTCCAGAATCATTTGAGATTAAGAAGATACTGCATGTATATACCATATACGTCGAATGGACTGGTTTTTGGCGATGTCATAACTGAGTAAGTATTTCTAAAATGCCATGAACAGTAGACTTCAGACATCGGAAGAGCACAAATGCATGTCAATATGTGTCTCAAACAAAGGCTAATTCCTTTTGACAAAATTAATGCAATTAGGCCACATAAAATATTGTTTATTAGATTTCCATGTCATTACTGAATGTCTACATACCAATATAGACTATAAAAAACCAGTAATTATAGCTGCACAATGCTGGCTGCTTATTACCTATTAATGAAATCGAAAAGGTCATAGAAACGGGGAATGTATAATGAAATTTAATGAAAATAATCAAAATACTGTTGTTGCAATTCTAGAATGTTTCGGAATCCTCCAGCACAGGGTCAATATTCTGATAATGATTAGAGGATATTTTATGACCATGTGTTGTGCGATGCTTGGATGCAACCGACCAATCATTTTCGAAAACCTTTGATGTTGGCGAGTCTCTTAGGAATAAAGAAATTCAATCTAACTATTCGTATCGCACTGAATTGAATGGTGCCTTTCGTTATTCAATGATCGACATTCTTCAGCTATTATTAATGCAATTACAATTTCACGTCCGCAATTATAATGAATTCTAAAATAGGAAAACAAAAGAAAATCTGTGTTTGAATAGATTAGATGTAACAATGTAAGTGTTGCGATTCTGTAACAATGTGCTTTCTTCAAGTTGCCATAGACGTTTAATATGGAAATAAAGCATTGGGTAAAATGAATGGAAGTTGAACACAATTCCAGCAAGCAGACAATGACAATTAATAGTTTAAGGGTTTTAATCAATTTCTATTTGTATCGAGGATTGCCTCGAAATCAACAATAGCTAGTTTAATTTTTCTTTCATTAGTTCTGGCTTATTCTGTGTCGTTTGTTATTTCAACTTGTAACAAAGGATAAAACTTCACATAACACGTTTTGACAACGTGCTCGGTGGTGGTTTAAGGCTTTATCTTGTATGCCAAAATTAATTCAAACATCGATATAAAAGGCAATGACAATCGACTTTCTTTGCTTTTGATGGTGATTCAGACTGAAAAACCAGAATTTGAGCTCGTTTTGACCTTCCAGCTAGCAATGTCATCACTAATTGCATAAGAATGTTGATGTAAAGTCCGTCGAAGTTCACAATTTCGCGTTTTAGAAATATATGGTTTAAGCGTTTTTAGCTTTTGATGAATACAACGCCCAGCATGAAACCACCAAATGATTTTATTTGCAAGTTGATATCTTGATATATTTTAGTTAACAAACCAAATCCCCTTGTGCTAGATTGGATATCGAATATGTTTTGATCAAGTCTCCCTAGTGGTACACTGCGTGGCATTCCCCAATTATTAGTTCAGTCGGGTATAGAAACGTCGGACATAGAACCCTTTGTCATTTCTTTTCATTTTTGTCATCATTGATATTTGCTTCCAGTTTACATAAGATTTGAATGGCAAGTCAGGAATAGCCACTTAACCTTGTTACAAAACGAGAAAGAAAAGTTTCACGTCATTGACTGTCTGGGTGGATAATTAGTCGACGCCCAAGTAGACATTATTGACAAGACCATATTATTCCTCTTCGCTATTTACCTTTTAATTATGTGGTATTCAAATTGCCCCGGATGCACAAGTCAATAACAATTGCAGCCCTATTCATCAATATGATAATCCCATACAATATTGTCGTTAATGAAGGGATTTTTCTGCTTTCTTGGAATTTCAAAGCAACCACCATATAGTCATTTCCGGCTTTCACGGATTAAATACATGCTCACTTTTCGATTAGTTGTAGTTTCCAAATGCCTTCATTACTTTCTATGTCAAAACAAGGCAAATGGCTTGGAATTGTGAGTATCTGTTTGGAGACGATGAAGTTGAGATTCTGTTTGTTTTCGACTCTCGATTTCATTCAGTCTACTTCGAGAGGGAGAAAAAACATTGACTTTCCTTTTCGCTCGCGTTGAAATGTTCCGGTTGGCAACTTCACACCTCATTTCGTGAGTCTCTGACTAGACCCTCCTTTGTTAAATGGCCCGTGGTGGTTTACATAACGTTAGCGTGTTTATACCAGGATCGATATTAGAACCAACGATACCAAGCCTAGGTTTACTGTCTACCAATACATACCTTAATATTTATATGTAGACTAAACTATACTATTTATCCTATGGGGCTAACCGAATCAGAAGATATTATGTCGCCTACCCTAGCGATTTTTCAGCATTTTAGTTAAAGAGACATAGCATGGCACACAAAAAGCTGAAACGTATCTTCAACCATAAAAATCATGGTAACTGAAATGTTGCCTTTATTTACCGCCGAGGACACAGAATATAGCAATTACATGGATACTTATACTTGTATTCAAAGTTTACCTACCGAAAGCAGATAAGATATTTGTGTTAAATAACTACATTTATTGCGCATAGAAGTTCGAATAATAAGACCATATTTTCCCCTCATATCCACCCACAAAATTCGTGTTTTTATATATCATTGAAATACGTTCCATTAACAAACACAGCCCACAATGGTAAAATGGATCGAACGGTTTTAAAGCTAGAGATTCTATTTGATTTAAATACTTGTACGGGAGGTCTTTTAGTGCTCAAATCTATTATGACAACACGACTTTGCTTTTATTAGTGAAATGAACACTATTCGGTCATAAATCAAATTTTCTGAACATATCCAACTAATACAACATTCGTCTTGTTTTCGAGCTGAAAGGCTTATTGTTTCTCCGTGTTTTCTTGGCATTTGGGTTACAAAACCCTTCTTGCATTGCTGTTTGCTCGTTCTATCAGCGATGAAAACCATGTACTGCAGCAAAGAGGTTACAAGCTTAATTTTGTTGAACTGTTTTACCTTAGATGCAATCTGGATAGGACAAGCACCATTGTGGAATCGTAAATTCACAGAACGATATACGAAACGTAATTCTATTCAAGAAAAGCAAAAGTTCAACGGCTGATTTATCGCATTAAATTTGCCAGTAGTTTGACATAACAAATCTTAATTGTCGTGTTCTCACGAGTTTATTTATCTGTAATTTTCATCATCGGTCGTTATAGATATGTTTTTTTAGGCCATTTTGTCTTTTTATGTGTACATAACACATTCACTGAGCGAATAGGTTGGAATGTCCTTATTGGAAAAAAACATAAATTATAACATTTATATGATGCATTCGTATGATATTAGACTCATATTACAATTATCTTTACCATAGCAGAACGTTGACTATTTATTTGTTAGGTTGCTTAGGTGATCGACTGTGCTTAGAATGATCTGGCTATCGACCTTTAACCTTTGATTACAGCATCGCCTGATGCCAAAGGAACACTGATTATTGCCCAGAAAGTTAATTTCGATAAACAATGTCTGATACGGACTTATAATAACGACCATTAAATACTTTCATTTCCTCTTCATTTCATTTCAAAAAACTCTTCTCAACAGCCAACGGAAATTGTTTGGACGCCATTTTCTGCCAATAAACCCCTTCATGTTGGAAACTTCCTTATATGTCCCTAATCATTTCCGGTTTAGGATTCTGTTGATTTAGAAGTAAGGTGTTTTCGTTACTACTGGTCTACCTATATTGCCTTTCTTGTGCCCACACAAACATAGGAACATATATATACAAATGAAAAGGATACACATTAGGGAAGTCCAAATAGATATTTTGAATTTGATTTATTAAGGGAACACCTTGAGTGAAGGATGAAACTAAAACCGAAAGCAGTATCACTGTGTCTTTAGTGCAGACTTAATAACTGTGGAAATCAGCATGCAGACCATGTCCTTTGACACAAAGAGAACAGGAACACGGGATGCCGACAGTGTAGACTTATAAATTGCTCAGAAATTGGTACAGACTGTATAACGGATTGCAATGAGATTAAGACAAATGAGTTCTTTTACAGAAATAAACGAAGTAATCTACATGCGGTACCTATTCAACAATTGAAACTCTATTATCTCTGGTTGTGAATGGTATATTAGTAGGTAAAGCTAATGGTGGAGACTGGCCTCTATTATTATGTCATAAACTGCGCAATTGGCTTTCATGTTGAATAAGAATGTCATTTGGTTATCCACGGATAGAGTATAGACTGTTCAACCTGCTTTCCCTGTATCATATGCAAGTTTCTACCTGTCTTTCTAGCTGAATCTGGAGTTGAAAGAATCTTCCTTTTAATTGCGTTGTAATCAATCTTCCCCTTATCGATACTTTAGAACCACATTTTTTCCGTCCGAGCAAAAATGATGTCATATCATCCTGAGCTCTAATTTTGAGGTGGCGACAGCCACGTGTTTGTAACAACGGCTCCGGTATAAGAATTTTCAAGAATCATTCAGTCATATGACTCAGAAACAAATTCCAATATCTCATATTTTACTTCTATTCAGAAAGGAGTCATCAAAGTCTTCTTTCATCAAGTCCAGTCGCCGGTCTATTTATAGCTGAGAGATTTGTGGAGTGTTTACAGTATCAATAAAACATTCAGACAAAGTTGGTAGGAGTTCCAAATAATTTCTACAACTTGAATATCTTTCTTCATTTAACTCTGTATGTCTTCTTTAAGAAAATAACTAATCGTCAGTAACTATATTGTAACCGTCTGACGATAATGATGCGATGCCTATGTAACCGTCTGACAATGCCAATGCGGAGCCTATGTTACCAGTCAGTTGCTGTTGGGAGTGTCGACTCGGCTCTTCTGCCAATGAATAAACCCACCATTCTGAGGTGTGTAGACGTTTGCATGTCCAAAGTGCTTTATTAATTTAAACCAAAAACTAAAATACACGTCCCTTAAGTCTGCTGCCCCTCTGCGTTTGTACGTTTCAACTCTGTGTCGCATGCAGAAATAGATGTCGTGATCAGTTTGGTTATTGATTATATCTATGGATTATATTATGACGTAGACCTTTGACATATATACAATATGTTCCACAGAACCTAGACAAAGTGTTTTCTTTAAATGAATGGAAAATTTATGGTTAGGTTGATGCATTGCTGTCTAGTATCAAACAATCAAAGTGTTAAAGTCCCCTTTACAGCGAATCAAATACATTATCTTAATGTCTTTTTCTTTTTTATTACTTTTAATGGTTTACTTCTTTCGCACTAACTTGGTATTTCAAGTGGATGTGTCACGTCAAAAATTGAATTCAAAATCAATTTACATATTGACTTATGGAAAGTTGCAAATCGTTGTAATATACGCTTTGAAATTTTGTGATTTTCAACATTACAATAATATATGATGTACTGACGTATAGACACATTTTTTTCGTTGACAGCAGTTCATTCAACATTGAAAACCATTTGGATACAAGCTTTAGCCTATATGACATAATTACCCAAATACAATGAATTGGCTACTCCATATTTAAGTATCTTTAAAACCGTTCACTAACAGAAATTTATGTGCCAAATGTTAGATGTACTCTGAATATTTCAAACGTTATATTTCAAATTACAAAACGTGGCGAGTTGGCAGCAATTTCTATTTTTATCATAGATTACAAGCTGTGATTCTATTAAAATATCTTGGAATTTTGAGAGTTGCATTGTATTATGAGGGATAATATGTACAATGTTTTAATTACTGTTTATGAAAATTCTGCAGTAGTAACGTAAAAACTAGAAGTACCGACATGAATTACAAAAGGAAATCCGATACATGTCTTTCAAAACAAACATGAACAGTCGGAACTCAAAGCTGTCAAACTAAATTAAGGAAGATATGAAAATGGTCCTAATAACTTTATCAAATCATTTAAAATTCAACGGAAGTTAGGTAAGCATGCATGTCCGTGCTTACATCATTTCGATTGTTTACTTAACGTGTTAGTTAAGCAGTCAAATTTATTGGAAATAACATCCAAGCCAGACAACTTATGAAAATAAACTAATAAATAACGTCCAGACTAACTTGTAAAGCTTATGAGACACTGAGGAATAATAAGACTATTTACACCTCGTTGGTAATATGAGTTAATATTTAAGGACATGATATTCTGAATGAGATAGAGTCTTGATCATAAACCATACCGTGCCCTCCTTTACGTCATCAACTTTAAATGTGACTGAAGAATTCAAAGATGAGACAATGAACGTATGCACGTTGAATATTACACAATTCGTAAGAGTTGGTCAATACCGTTTTATTGATGCAAGGTCAAGAAAGAAGAAGGTAAAACTTACAGTTAAATTCAAAGGTAAAATGGAGGTAATTTCGAAAAGATTATGGGCACTCAAAAAATGATTTCATCTAATGGAGTTACTTCATCAAACTGACATTTCTTGTTCGAAATGAACACGAGAGAGAGATTATGGACGTTTCATTTGAATAACAACCGAATTCGCTTACGTTAGCAGAGCTAATAACCCGTTATAAATCTAGATGATCTGATCAGAATTAGGTATGAGAAACATGTGTTTGGACCATGAAATGTGGTCAAATTTGGTAGGAATCCACTGAATCATTTTGGAGATAGTATTCCTTTCGCCTATATACGTGCTTTGACTCCAAAGCATCCTTCGTGGTATGAATCATTTGTTATGCCACAGTCACCTTGAATGACACTTTTTGTGAACAATTGAAGTATATTCCTGCATGTTAAAATATTAATCCGCGTATTGTTTGACTTCGATAAATCCAAAGTTGAGTATAAAGCGTACATGAACAACTGGTTGAAACATATCTTTACATATTTCTATAAAAATTATTAAAAAATTGTCTTTAAAAACAACCAACTATCTGATCCTTCGTAAAGCCTCTTGGCATTGAATTCTCCCGCACCGTTCGTACACTTTAACAACTGGATCGACTGACATGAGGAACGCCGACTTATTCACGGTCACAAGAAATTAGAAATTAAAACCCACGACCATTACTGAGAATGCAACATTGTATTTATACTTCATCAACATACAAGAAACAGTTCAACAAAGGTCGTATAACGTTTTATTCTTCGTTTATTCTCTGACGAACGTCTTACAAAAGCAACGGTAAAGCTATCATTAAATCTTGATAAATTAAAGAAAAAACTGTAGACTTCATTGAAATGAATCTGTATCGATTGAAGGTTTTTTTGGAATTGAAAAAGGCTTCATTCTGGTGACATAAACACAAATGAATAGCCCGAACCTCAAAACTAAAGATATGTTATGAAAGTTGATCGATCGTTGCAACTAACAGTTCTGAAAATGTTTGCATTTACAACACTGTTTCCTCCACAAATAACAACTATTTATTTGAGATTCTCTATAAAACTAATGCGTTTCTTTGGAAATCCAAATCAGACTGTGATGCAGATTACAGCGGATGTTACTGACTTGCTTTTAGATAGGCTTAACTCATCTTTACCTTTTTTGGAGCTCAATTCAAATTAAGCCTGCAAATCAAAGGATTAGAGCCAATTTATAGCTTTTGTATGTTCTGTGATGAACCAATTTTTCTTCAAAAGCCACCGATGTTAATCACGAGATATATTGGTACATCGAGAAATATTTCATATTATTTAAGAATTATTCATATTTTAGCTTGACCATTAATAGACAATAGAGTAAAACTGTTGGGTTTGGATGGAGAGTCAAAAATATTAAGGTAAAATTCAAGCCCTTCCTTTTGGTAACTGCAGTGTCAGAGATATGGACTACAAGTGCTATAGGAAAATCCACGATTATTTCTTGAAGGAATTACAAGCTCTAGACCTTGATTACCTCTCGTCTCTAGGGAATTGCTCTTTATCCCAAGCGTTCGTCTGTAGTTTTAAACCAGAAGTAATCTCTAAAATATCAGTACTTTATTTTTACATTACTATAATATGTTGTGCCCGTAGTATTGTCAATCGGAAACACAATCTGAATAAATTTACTAGTTCGTTTGACCCAGATATACATGTATAAAAAAAAGTTTTCGTAAAGGCACTAACGATAATAGCTTATAACTTTTTTGCCATCTAATCCATCGCAGGTTTAGTGACAACGATATTTTTTGTATTTAATTATCTACTATGGTAAATTAGGTCAGTGAAATAAAACCAGATATGTTCCCAGTGCTTTCATAGTTGATGTAAAAAACGAAAAAAAAACACATTGTTGACAATTACAAGAATTCTTAAAGTAGTGTCTCAAATTTATATTTCCAAAATAAATACCAGAATATGTGCAGTAAATATGTTTAATGGAAAAAGACGTAATATTGCGAAATGGAATATCCTCGTGGGAGGCTCTTCATCACACATGAGTGAAAAATGCCGACTAAATTAATGTAATATGTCAGAGATATTAATGATAGGGACAGACAAGATTTGTTCACAAACACTTTCAAGGAAGTAAAATACATCTCTAAATGCCCTTTGCATGTCTTCGACGAATACATTCGAATAGAATACATAATGAACTATCTATTGCATATTTCGGAATATACAGATTGTGTTGGCCTATTGTTTGTTTTGAGATTTGCAAATTATGTTAACTATACAAGATTTGTTAAAATATTGTTTGTTTTGAGATTTACAAAATTGTGTTGAACTGATGTATATTATGAGATTTATAAATTGTGTTGAACTATTGTTTGTTTTGAGATTTATAAATTGTGTTGAACCATAGTTTGTTTCGAGATTTACAAATTGTTCCATATTACATTTGAGACAGTCGTACATTTCAATTTCCATTTTTAATAAAGTCTACCACCAAGATAGTGCCGCAAGACAAAACCATTGGTTCTGGTCACTTTCAAAATGATCAAGTTATGGTTAAAATTCACACTCCATAAACACTCAACTTTTAGTGGGCACACGAAACTTGTTTATAGTCTCTTGAGACCTAGACATTATTAGAGCTCTACTCATTATATATCAAAATCAGATTTGCTTCAAATGATGTCCTATTCATTCCTTGTCATAACGTTAGTAATTATTACGTGTTACGTGGGAAACACGGAATGTTATGTTGGATCAACTAGACCTGGGCATTGTTCTTTAATGTCCTTAGCATTTTCTATATTAGCGCAATATGTCAAGGTGCCAATCTTTATTTACTTGATTTATATTTTAGGAAAAAGTGCCAGGTTCGTAAAAGGTTCTTCAAAGTAATCCCGACTAGAACCCAATTCATGTGTTTAGATTAGTTATTGATATTTCTTAAACAGTTTTCAATTTATTTCCAACTGCACATTTTTTCCTTGGTGTGCTGTGTATCACAGCCTCCCTCTTTGCATTTTTTTTTTTCAAATTTCAAACTATATTTACTAATATCTCAAAATCATTACTTAATAAGCTAGTCATATATTTTCCAAGAATATGAAAACATATGCTTTGAACTGAGCATCGTGTAGAATTTCGTTCGCGTTGTATTAAAAATTCTCATATCCCATATTATGAAATCTGAAGCATTCAGTTCACATTTCATTTTCATAACGCCGGTAAAATAAAGCAAGGTATCTCTCTATCAAGCAGTAGAATCTTACTTACACAAGAAATCAATAAGGAGTAAGACCACATTACTGAACATGAAGGCTCCATAATCTTCCTACCACTCAGTTATTCTAACTGTTAGCCCGCGGGTACCGTTCTACCGTCACTCCTCGTATAGTTTGGTGTCATGACTGGAACAGTGAAAAGCTCTGATTTTACACTGAGTTACTCAAGGGTATAAGTTGGACAGTGGTATTCTAAATTAATTAGTGTGATATGTAAACCAGAGCTTTGGTCCATTCAAAGTAACTTTTCGTATCGAGAGTGTATTGACGTAAAGGAAGGTTTTTGTACAGCATTATGCCTAGCTGTCAATGAGAGTAAAGTCAAAGGCGCTGAAAAAAAAGGTAGAGTACATTGACTTAGTGTTTGCTATTTATATTTGTATGTTTAAAGCAGTATTGTTAAATGTAAAGCAGTAAAACATTAATGGGATCTGAGTAAAAAAAACAAGGCATAGGATGAGTGCTTTGGATTTTGTCCTTTCCGGTTGCATCTACTACATAATAAGGAGTTAAACAGTGAAATACAGAACTTCTTTTTTGAAAGTTTAAAGTCCAAGCGAAGTTCGGTATTCTTTAACATAATTTGAACCTCTTCTGTAGAACTAAAGTGTCTTAGTTGCTATGATATTTTTGATTTTGAACAACAAAGAAACTGATGCACACTGTTGTCTTTATATAGATAAATGACCAGTGCTATACGGTAAGCGTATATCTCGACCAACCCGAGAACAGAGCACTACAGCATTATGCCACATGCATGAAAAAAGAGTAGTGTAACCAGAAATATAAAAATACTCCTCTAAGAGGAAGATTAAATATCATGGCTCGCGGCAAATCAAAAAATTTGTCAAAGTTAATGGTTGTTTTTCAGTGGAATAATACGTTTTAAGTTTTCCAATAGCAAGTAAAAGTCGATAGTTGAGGTGATTCTGTCACGCTATCACTCTTTAATTAAGATATATGTCTTACTTTTTTCTCTAATCTTCTTATAGTTAGAGCAGTAGAACTAGCATGCTAAATTGGGATAAATTTTGGTTGAAGTTTAAGCAACCGAAGGTTTCTACCATCCTTCCATCATTTGGAATGCTTGGGACCCTCTTCAATGCAATCACTGTGTGGACATATGATTAGCTTTCCCTTAACTATACGTTTTGTATTTCTCTCATTTCAATGCTAGTTTTCCATACTTAATTAGACCAAGGTAATATCCAACCTGCAGAAACGAGGACCTTACATACTGAATAATGGATAAGGTATAATTATAGTATAGCATTTCCCATCATAACATTGGAACAACTTTTTATTATAACATTCCCTTTATTTATATTTAACTTATTATTATAACATTCCCTTTATTAATATTTAACTTTTTCCCTTTATTAATATTTAACTTATTATTATAACATTCCCTTTTATTTATATATAACTTATTATAACATTCCCTTTTTTCATATTTAACTTATTATTATAACATTCCCTTTATTAATATTTAACTTTTTCCCTTTATTAATATTTAACTTATTATTATAACATTCCCTTTATTAATAGTTAACTTTTTCCCTTTATTTATATTTAACTTATTATTATAACATTCCCTTTATTAATAGTTAACTTATTATTATAACATTCCCTTTATTTATATCTAACTTATTATAACATTCCCTTTATTAATATTTAACTTATTATTATAACATTCCCTTTATTTATATTTAACTTATTATAACATTCCCTTTATTAATATTTAACTTATTATTATAACATTCCCTTTATTAATATTTAACTTATTATTATAACATTCCCTTTATTAATATTTAACTTATTATTATAACATTCCCTTTATTAATATTTAACTTATTATTATAACATTCCCTTTATTTATATTTAACTTATTATAAACATTCCCTTTATTAATATTTAACTTATTATCATAACATTCCCTTTATTAATAGTTAAGTTAGCACTTTTAGCATTCTGTTTAATAATATTAATGGAAGATGATTTCCTGTAACAATACAGAACATTTAAATGTTTCAAACATACCCTTTAAAACATTAAAGATATCATCGTTAGAACATTCCCTTTTATAATGCATCTGTTATAACATTCCCTTTTATAATACTAATGTTATAACATTCCTTTTAACAAATTTTTTTACATCAATCTCCTTAATAATTTTGAACAAAATAATGTTCGTTTACATTAGCCTTTATAACATGAACATTACAATTATTGTCATAGCACAATACAAAATTTCTCTATTCATAATAATGAAGCATTATAAAATATCATGTGTTGCGCAGTGACACGTCGATCATTTTTCATTATAATCATAATTAATAACAATATTTATTAGTTTACTCTCAAATAACACATCAAGTCGTAGTATTTATAAATATTATTATTATAATTCTAATAACATCTACTAAATTACCAGATGAAGAGGAATAGGTCAAGAGTCGTGACAGATTCGACCTTTAACTTAACACTTTATACGAATCAGATGTTTTATTCATATTTTAAAACTATTTTTTACAAATGTCACCAGTATCAATATACACTTGTAACGTAGTAAGTTGTTAGATGGTTTGTTTGATGGTTATCTAGTCTGTGATAATATGTAAGATTTCTTGACATTTACATCTGTTTAATAGATTCATAGTTCTTAAAGAATACGATAACTTCACTAGTACCTTGGTATAGTTGTAGTAAAATAAAAAGGCGAATGGTCCGGACATCAATATAATCATATATATAAGATGACAATAGAAATTCGCATAGAGTCCAAATAGTGCTTTACTGCTGCAATAATGGCTTAATACATGCGTACTTAAACGCGTGTATTGTGCTGTAGCATCGTTCAATAAATTCGTAAACCAATTCGTTCAACTCTCAGAAATTCAATAGTGTTCTTTGACAAATTTAATTATTGAAGAAACATTGAAAGTCTTTACAGGTCAATATTCCTGGAAAATAAGGTTGTAAAAATTGGAAAAGCAATTCACTTCTTTTGTTAAATAATGCGGTATGATTGAAAACTAGCTAACAAGTTTATTACAGTTTCTTTTATCATAATACAAGTTGAGAAAGTAGATTTAGCGGCAAAAGGTTACACATAACAGTAGCTATTTGAAGGAATATCGCACATAATCAGCTGATCTCAACACTGCAATTCGGTTATGTACATAGATGTCGTCAATGTTCGTGTGAATGAATAATTAAGCAGGTTTTTGTTCTCAATAATTTGGCATGCTGGGAAAGTTATGCAGAGCAAAGGTGAATAAATAATTAATCATGTTTTTGTTCTCAATCAAATGCTGGCAAGTTATGCAGAGTAAATAAGATTTAGTAAATATTATTATTAATCACAGATGCCAAAAATAAACTTGACATGGCTGAATTGATTTGAAGTGTTTCATCGCCTTTTTTCATTACTTAGGACCAATGACGAACATTTTGCCACAGCACACAAATTGAGCTGTCAAAAATCTTGGTCGCTGATTCCGATTTATAAAATCCAATACGTTAACTGGTGACATTTTCTTCTTTCGAATTCAACTAGCTATGTATCTGAATCTCCAGATGCCACCAATAGTTATCAGCTGAGAGCTTATTAGCTCTCATATTCTGCAAGTCGCAAGTCGACCCCTTTATGATAAGCATATCGTTGAATTGAGTTGAAATCATTGAAACAATTGTGAGAATGTAGCTTTAGGCTAAATCAAAAATGATAAATGGGACTAAGTCGATTCCTGAAAGAAGAAATGAACAAAAGTCATCGTTGATTAACCCCGGCGAGGAAAACAGAAATAACGTTCACTAAAAAGCACATAAATCATATGTTTGGAGTAATGAAGCTTAAAATGCGAATTGAGCAATGTGAATATAACAGAAAATGTAACTAAATATAGGTCGTATATAGTATTGAACAATCTACTAAGAAAAATCTAATCAAATTTGTACATACATGAGACAACACACGTCAATCAAAAAGTTGAAATGTTCCAATACTGGTTTAAAAGTATAATTTAGACACGATGATAAATAACAGCCTTTTTCAGTTGAGTTTCCTAACGTTGCCAATGACCAAACGGTTATAATCAGGGCCGATTTTAAAGCATAATTTGATTCGAATAACTCCTTGAAGATATGTTTCCAATGTACATAATTACACAGGGTCACTGTTCTTCGCGTTATGCTAGAAGATATAATATTATAAAATGATTGTACCAATAAACTCGAAAGGGGTTCCTTAGTTGAAATAGCACAATCTTGCAACGAACAACCTTTTCAATGAATTATCTATTTCCATATCTGACCTATAAGAGTATAAGACCATTACTTTGCCTGTGTGGACATGATTTCGTAGTTGAATCAAATCCAGTGTGAAGATTGATTGAGCTTGTGATACATCATTAGGTTTAGATAAGACATCTTATAGTTATTTTCTTCTAATGTGATAACTAATGTACATGAGTATTACCAAACAATTCTGTAATAGTTGTGCGGGTCGAATAAAAAGATGTGTTTGGTTTAATCTTAGTGGAGAAGGCCTTATATCTTTGTCGGTAAGGAAATTAGGAGGGGCTGAAAAGCAACTCTAGCCTTGCTGTTTGGATTGGAAAATAAAAAGAAACCCCTTGTGCTACTGGGGTGCTTGGCATGTCAAAGATCAATTGACGGTGAAGATCGAACAAGACGTGACCCACCCGTCATTACCCAAATCCGGGAGAGGTAAAACTACAGTGCTTCCTTTGGTAGCACATAAAACTCCATTAAGAGACACTATTTTTAAAAATGCAGATTTGTGATGCAATATTATATGCTATAGAAGCTACATGTATTTGTCAATGTTGAGATCGCGTTTTTTCTAATGATAATAGGTTTCGTTTCAATGAACCCATTAACTATATAGCATATTGTAATTACTAGCTTACAGCTGTTGAGAACTACTGTATTATCAAAGTAAATATACAAGTAAAATCATGTCTTCGTGTTGGAATATGTTCTCTTATTAACTTAGAAAAGTTATCAAGATAAATATCTAGTCCTTTTGAACACATCTGGATATTTGGCTTTTCAGAAATAGGACAGAAAATCATTGAAAAGGATCATCAGTCAAAAGCTGTTCATACATCTTTAGGTCAGAATCGGTCATTGATATTTTGACGATGTGAAAATATTTAAGAAAGACTTTGATTTTCCATGGATTCTATCAACTTATGTCGACGTAAATGGTGTGTTCAGTTGAACGTCAAGCTGTCGTTTCCCACAAAATTAACGTATTTTCATCGACCAGTTCAAGAAGACTTATTTCCTGACCTTTTATAATTCGGTCTAGTCTCCTCTGATCCTCGACCAATATTCATTCTCTTCTGTCAATTAACCACGAGGATTGGACTCAGTATTAACCTCAAATTCTTTATATTAATACTGGTTTTCTGGAAATATTACACAATAAGTTCAAGTCTTGAAAAAAGTCACGTATTTCATACTTTACCAATTGTCTGGCAAATCAAATTTTACCGGGAAATGTTTTCCACTTAATCAAAGACTTACAAGATTATATTCCCAATAAAATATCCAATTAACGATTTCATTTCAAATGTCGAGTTGTAAGGATATTTAAGTCTTGAGAAATTGTCTCAGAACAATAAAACATGCTTGACAAAAATTGAAATTCTGTTCGAAGAATTAAATCGGATGAAGTTTGTTGAGCACACACCAATCAGGACTTAGTGAAACTACTGTAAGAAAGCATGATGTTCCGACACACTAAAAACCTTTAAAATTCCCTATTTCAAAGTACACCCGATTAGATAGGATCAAGGAATCCCAATTCATCACGTACACCTGTTAAAATACTAAATCTAGACTTAATATGGTCAAATGATCGTGTCCAATGTTCTCTCAGCATTTAGAGTATATATTAAACTACCATGGAAGAAGCCTTCAGCGTTCGGATGAGACAATGAACCGCTGTGCTACAAACTGAACATGTTAAAGATCATTCGACATTTGGAAACGAAAAAGAGCAGGCTAATGCCGCTGTCTTGGCAAAATTTCTCTCAATGCATCCTGTATGGCGTTGCCCGCCTTTATTAGCCCCACATGGTGCAGAATATTAGGACGTAAAACTCCATTCATTTCATTCATTTATAAATACAATTTTCACGCTTGGTGTGCTAACAACACTTTTGTGCCACGCAACACCGCCGAGCGAAACATCTGGAACCAGCCACTTGTTAACATGAACCACACGTGAATCAGCGTGTAACCTCTATAATACACTGGCTTTTAAATTACATACGATATAAGATATAATGTGGAAACTGTTCCTCGTGTATGGTAAAATAATACCAAAATAATATATGATTCGAATTCTTTTCTTGAAAAAGATTTTTTTAAATGCAGTCAAGAATGTTAAAACATTTTAAATGTTTGTGAAGATAAACTGTGAGAAAATTATTTGGAATTTTCCGTTATAGTATTATGGTTCTGTGAATAAGGTGATTATTAAGGAGGTAAGATACAAAATTATTTACATTGATGCCTGTCAGTCTGTTGCTGGCTACAGTATTTATAACTCTCGGCCATAATTGTAAGCCTACTGATGTACATTTTGAAACTCTAAAAGGGTCACTTTGCTACTTCAGCTTAAGCAAAATCACACCATTTACTGTAACTCTTTTAAAATCTAGTTTTATTGCGTTGTGTGTACGGAAATGCTTTATCTCTCTACTTTCAAAAGATTTTATACGTTGTTAACAGTTGTTCGTTAAATCAGTCATAATATATGAAACTCGAGTATAAATGTATTGCAGTTATGTATAATGTTTATGACATTTTAATGCAGTGCCATTGTGAGATATATCTTGCATAATATTCAACAGTATGAACCATTCAAATTTATTTGTTAGACTGTTCTATTCATTTCGGATAATACATCGGCATTTAACTTTATTGGCTTCAACACGGCACTTCATGCAATTCAGTATTTGTGAATCAATGACGTCTTTAATCGCATACAATAGCACGATCCTGCATGTGCATAAATTAAACATCGTCAGAACATACAACATGTACGAACTGTTTCCTATCGATGTTGTTAACCTCTCAAAACATGCAGGAAATCATAGCGATTAACAAACTCTTTGTAGAACTCGCGTAACATTTCAGAGAGACGTGACCATCAATTGTAAACTTGTATAATAATTCCATACTCATCTCTATTCGATTTTTCCATCAAGGTTCGTTAGAGGGTTATTTTATTGTATCATGTGAAACTGTCTCTTCGTTTCTAAAATTGGAACAGCCTAAATGACTTGTATTGACCGCCAATTAATTTGTAGCAGCAGTAAATTAAAGACACTCACACTTCTGCTGTCGATTGTGATCTCTGTAATTTAGTAGATGCAGTTTTATCGATGAGTTCTACAGGTTTTTATGCTGGAAAGATATTTATTGTATCTTTGCAATATTGCCTTTTTTTTTTATCGTGAAACGTTTAATATCTTACACGCAGTAACTTGCATCCTTTACACGCAATGAGTCGGAAGTCACTGTCCATTTGATGTTACCCGGGAATAGTAGAAGGAAAAGAGATTTCCCTTTTGTAACACGCATTGATTAACACAATAAGATGCAGACAAGTAAAGCACAAGGATCTGCTTTCTTTCATTTTCAATGTTTCATCTCGGTTAAGATCGACTCTCGTCGTCACCTCCTCTACGAGGTAATAAACCCAGCAGTTTGTATGGTAGACTAATGGTGTATCGGTTATTATCTTGTAATACGACGCTTGATTTCATTAAATTCTTGTCAACTTATCGATATTCAATAATTTCATATTTTTTCTTCACATATTCCCATCTTATCTTAACCATAAACAGAGAACATCGATTCATACTTTTACTGCTTCAGGTAGTAAAATTTTCATTAAATCGCAGGGATGTGGAATTGTAGCCAACGGAAGGGAAACTGCACAAAAATAATAATTGAATAATTTTAGTTTTACTAATTTTCAATGTTATTTAGATGTCTGGAATGTTTAAAAAACGTCAGAAGCTAGATAACTATTGAAGCTTACTGCATCTGGAGCTCTTGGCATTTCCCATCGCCTTCAGCTGAGTTACAATACGATTGCTTATTACCTGAAGGCGTCAAACCCGTCATGGATAAACCAAGGTTTCCCATGCTTCATTCTATGCACGTTCATGATCCCTCGACTGTGGAAATAAAATCCTCAATAATGTTAAAATCGTCGGGATTACAAAAATAAGATTAATAATATTGTCATCTATGGTTACAGTAGTCGCAAAATACATTAGCAAATATAGGTTTTTTCGGATTACATTTCAAATAATGTCATGTGACATTTTGAAGGAAAATACTGCTAATCTTGAAAGTTCTGCATTTCGTAAACAGTTTCTTTTCTGTGGTTAATGCAACGTAAAATTAGATCCAGTGAAATAAACGTTGTTTGTTTTTAAGGTTTATATCAATACGCTTCATCGGAATATTCATTTTACTATAAGATAAAATCTCCCGAAAGGTTTTTCTGTATCGTATATCGAACCTCTCGGATACAGTCATGTAGAAAGTGTTATTGCGTAGTCTATTGTGCAAAAATGTGTAAGTTGACAAGCCACTCATAGTAACGCCTGAAGAAATTTCTACCAGATTGCCCACAAAGGTGGTGATGCTTTTCGTTTACATGTATTTAGATGCCCTAAGTACTTTGAGACATGCCATAAAGAATGTAAAAAAGGTATTGCCACTTCTTACAGCAAAAGAGCGAAGTTGGTTTATTCAATATGTGCAATATTAACTTGTTGCCCACAATAACTTGATATCCAGGACAGGTTCATCCGCATCATTTCACCTGTCAGTGATGAAGGCAATGGGAGAAGAGGACAACCTACCGACGCAAAAGGACGAATTAGGTAAATCTAGTAAGAATATACCGCTATTCATGCAAAGATTTCTTTACGTTCTTCATTTTTGTAACTTAATATGCAACAAAATAATCGTGTGTAGAACCACACTCCATTTCATTTAATTCCATTTCTAACATACAAGGCTACATGATGCTTTCCCAATTCTGTGCCACGTAACGATTATATAAGAAGTAAAATCACTTTTTGGTGATAATCACGAGTATTTTGAAAGCATACACTGTCTGGCACTACACCCACCATTTCTGCTTGTCATTAAACATAGGGAGGTAAAACAAAGACCTGGTGATATACAAACTGATGAGAGGATTGCGATATACCACTAAGGTAGATTAAATCGCGTAAAATATTCATGAGTAACGTTTTCACGCTTGTGTGAAATTCAAATGATAGACTGATATATAATTAAAAATACGGTTAAGTCGACTTAGTACTGAATTGGTTTGTGAAGTTGTTGATCTGAAGATGAAAACGAAGACTATCATTCGATACTTGAAATTTCGTCGCTATTTCAGATAATGCCAATGTCATTCAATACATGTACCTCAGTATATAGATGAGATCCTACATCGTAAATAACATAGCATTAAATGTATAACAAACTCCGTTACTAATGTGTATGAAATCTGATTCGAGCATATGTTAGGTGTTGCAATGTTTTATCTACGTTAATGAACCTGTTACTTAGTTTGTTATTAAAGTGTTAACTGTGTTTTATTTTCTCCTTTACATTTTGTAAATATTTATCTTCAGTTGTATGTCTGTAGTTAACTATGAAAATATGTTGTTTCCATAAGTTGCTTATTGGGTTAGAGGAATGCACGAAAGGTCAACCCAATAGTATTGCAGATTTCAAACAAGGTCTAGTGCTTCAGATGGTACTGAACATCAAGAGGCGGTTAAGACATTACGATAAGGCATACAGGCAGGATTAAACTATTAGTAAAATTTCTCTTGTTGCAAAATGCATGATTGACTATCTTCGTCAGCAACAAAAGGCCCATACAATAAGGACACAACACCTGTTATCATTTTTTTTAACTGAGCCAGTTGGGGTAATCTCGCTGGTCGTTAAAAATTTCAACAATAGAGGAAATGATACAGAGCCCAAAAGTAAAAAAAAATATTTTTGCACGAATCCCGTCTTTACATAATATAAAAAAAACCGTTTAAAATTAATTACGCGAAAACAATTCTGACTTTGAATCAAATGAATGAAGGTTGCCATAAACTTTCTTAAACTTGAAATCGTCTACTGACAGCAGCCTACTCTTAATTGTACCTGTTTCTGGTTTTATCTCGTGTAATCTATCTATTTTACATTTTTAAGATTCGTATAAAATTTCTTCTTTACGGATGTTATGGAAGTTCAAATTGATGATATTCGGTACATATACGCCTAATTAATGGCATCTACTTACATATTTACATAACTTCAATTACGTGAATATAAATAAAATAATAAATGGATATTCTTTTAACCCTGGCATCTCTCGCACTTACATGAGCTGAAGGGCAACTATCGTACTTAGCATGAGCTGAATGGCGCTTCCTAAACTTAGCAGGTCTGAGACCTACAAAATCTTGAGTCCCTCAATATTTAAGATTTCGGGGAAGGAAAAATACCTTGAGGAGAAAACAGTCTGAATACGTAACAGAATCAATGCAGTCGAACGGCTATAAGGATTCCTAATGGATAATTCAAGATTCGTTTTAAGCGTGGTTTCTTTGTCTTTTTCTATGTGTATTTTGGGGGACTGGATTGAAGCGAATGTACAAATTGTAACACTTCAATATAGGTCTTTGGTTTCTGGAACGCCACAATTTAAAAATCTCATCGGGATGATTCAATATATCAGATGTCAAACTATTAATAACAGGAAGCGCAACCTTTCTTGTCCACTTTTTAAACGTTGAATTCATTCTAATAAATGCCCAATCGGAAGGGACCCCACTAAGCTAAACTACGTTAAATAACTTTCATAATCATAATTTTCTGGAGTGTTTTTATGGTCATTAATATTCTCTGAAAGTCTAATAACAAAAGTGTATTTTCTGACATGTTCAAGAATAATTAAGATCCATAATTGCTGTCATTTTCAAATAATTGAAGAACATAAGCCACACGTAGTCTAGACACCATTTTTACGACATAAAATTGCCAACATAAATAATATTCTAGTGAAAACAAATCTGTACACAATATAATATATCGATCGAAATTTTCTGTTATTAAACTAACTGAATCGTTTGCAATCTGAAAATTCCATAGTTATCACAGTTTAATTAAAGTTGATGGCAAACTAAACGCCTGTGTAAGATTATGACCTTTTTTGTCTGTGCTATTACAAATATGGTTGTATACACTACTAGTGCAAAGTGAATTTCAGGTGTACATGAATACATTCGAAATTTACTTTGCTCTGGTGTATTTTTGAAAATCTAAATGAAGTAAGAACTGTCCGTTACGGTTTCGGCAGATCTGTTACCGTTTAAACCAAATTTGTGTTACCGTTTTTGGCAGATCTGTTACCGTTTTGACTATTAAAATTTGTCACCTTTTTAACTGGATACCGTTAGTGACAGCCTTTTGCTAATGAAGAGTGGCAACAGCATGCAGTAAGCTATAAGGGCAATTACGCTAGCACCTACACTTAGTAGATATCCATACGTCCAGGGATCTATTAAGTGCATAGCACAAGAAGGTGTTTACAGATGATAATTTTCATGGCACTATATTTCCACCAGCTGTCGATTTTGGTTTTGGAGTTTGAAACTGAGATGGAGATTATGATATAAACTGCCTCTTTAAAAGTGCGTTCTATATTTTTTTTGTAATATGAAAGTACTTCGTTTCACACGAGCTGATTCTAATATTCGAAATTTCTATTTCTAAGAGCTTTTCTTTCTCAATATATTCATTGAATTTAATAGAATATCGGTGAAGACATTGGAAATTTGACGTTATGATGTCAATGGATTGACATTTAATGATAAAGTTTTCAAGGGTTGATCTATTAAGTGAGAAAAACAATAGATTATAGATATCACACGAGAACAAATATTCTTCAAGACAAACATGAGAAATATTAACGGAGTGTCTAATTTGCCAACTCATTTTTCAATATACTCTCTAAACAAACTAGGACACCATTTTTCGGAGACGTTACACTAGACTCCGCACTCCAGTCGGTAGTGATCCGAGATATATGAAGAACTTCACTGAATACAATATTACTAGTTTGCGATATCAGCATCAAATGGAAGCGAACGTTAACTTGTCATCTACCAACCAATATACCATATAATGACTGATCCCCTCAAATATAGTCCCTAGGAGGTGTGGGTAAGAGAAAGCAGGGTGATCCTCATAAAAAAATCCCGGGCAGAGGATTGGGAACGCGAAAGCTTCAGGGAGAACTATTCCTTTTAATGAAGCCCAAAGAAGTTAAAGGAAATCAGGAGGAACTGGACAATGAAATCAGATCCAAAGTTTGGTTATAAGGGGCTTAAGAGTGACCTACTATCATCAATGCAGTCCAAAGAAGGGTTTGGTACGAGAAAGCAAGAAGCGTGAACAATCCTCTTCAATTAGTTCCAAGCAATGATAAGGCTTGAAAAAGAGTGAATTGCCTCACCAATAAGGCTAGAAGAGAAGAATAAATTCCAGAAGCTTTGAGAACTAGCCCCTTTAAGAAAGATCTGACTCTCCTCCCTGTTAGTCGATCATCTATAATGTTGACATTCGATGCAAACTTCATGTTTGATGGGAAGAGAGGTTGATTAATTGATTTGTTGGAAGTAATCTATAAGATAATTAGAAGGTAAAGTGGTTACATGCCGAGAACAAACCGTGCTACTCCCCCTTTTTCACATAAATCAGCTATTGATCATTTCACAGCGTAATATAATCGTGGTGTGCAGAAGAACGCACAGCCAATAGTCGGTAATGATAGGACTACTTGAATTATTAAAGAAACGATTCCTCAAAATATGGATCTGTAAAATATCTGAGATGCAATGTCCATATTTTCGCAATGGCGGAATGTCAACTTTATTCGGGATGAGATCATAGTGGGGTAAATCACTCTTTAAAAAGCAAGAATTTAATTCAAAACTTCTACACTCAACAATGAATAATGAACCTTTTCCAGAAAGCGCTCTGTACCAATTTGTAGCAAACAGGGCATTAGGAGGTTTATTGCCATATTCGAACTAGACGCTATGTTCATACCGAACTCTGAGACCTGTTTCACTGACAGAAAGAAAACCTGGTTCTAAATTAAGACTTGTTATTGTTACAAGTAATTACTGTAACGATTTCATTTTCATCAGCTTCAATGAAAATCTAATGAGTATTGTTGTCCTCATCAACAAAGATTAATAAGAATTCTAGTCATTAGTGATTGTATTCAAATTCTCATTTAAACGCTATACAATACTCATTGCTTGCAGACATTTAACCATCGCTTCTGAACAAATGAGATGTTAGTTTTCTGATTTCTGTACTGTTTTTGGTCTGCTTTATGGCTGAGTTAAATTGTCAGTATGGACTGCCAGTTTAGAAAGTAGCATGCAGTCTAAAATATATAACTGTCTTGCAATAAAATGTTGTAAATCTTGCACATTAACAGGAAATTAAGATATTAATGATTTTTTTTAGATTTTCATCTGTAACGTTATTGCCCACGCGGTTGCCTTTTATCAGACCTAAAGAATAAAGGAAAACAAGCTAAACATTAAGATGTATTGCATTGTAGTCATGGTTAGTTTCCGACTGGTAAAAGTATAGTAACTTCCATAATGTGGAATTAAGCGCCTAATATATCATAGTTGTATGTAAGAAATGCATTATATTTACTTCACATAAAAAGGTTTACTTTCTATTCTGATAATAAAAGCAAATCTTAAATTGAACATTGTAACGATTTCTGTCCTAGGAAGTGGGCGCTATCGAAGTATCATTTAAAATAACCATACATGCCTAGTGCTTATTAAAAACCAAGAACTGGTCTGAAAATAGTTTTAATTTTCCGGTTGTTTCAAAAATCCCAATTTTTATGACTGGGCAAGAACAATGTCAGTATTATATTACGCCGGATTTAGATAATACATTGTCTTGTACTAGATCAATAACAATGTCTAGCATTAATATTTTCTAAATTAAAACACATAGAAAATGTGAAACGTGGTATAATATTAACTTCCTTTCCTCTTTAGCTTTTTAATTGCACAACGATAAAAATTTGTCTTCTATACCATATTGGAAATCGGAAATAAAAGGGTCATCGCTCCTTACCATAACCTTTCTGATGAAGTTTGAGGAAACGGAGTTGTACGTCCTACTTTTCTACAGCTGATTGGACTAATAAAGTTCAACGCCACACAGTATGCAGTTACGACGGAAATTGTTAGATGTAATTATGAACTTGCGTTGACACGAGCATAACTTGGTATCGTCATACTTCTTTCAGAAAGAAGTTTTAGAAAACATCTTATGCTTAATACGGTAGCGACCCTATAGGAATCTAAAGTAATATATTGTCGAGTACTAGTAAGTGATCTCAAAAAAACCTAATTTCCATAGTTTGACTGAAAAATTTACATTAGAAACAAACTATCTTTAAATTCCTTATTTAGAATTGTAAGTATCATTGGAAATTGGGTGCAAGTTAGTCGTCGCAGATATTGATGTCTTTGATTTGGTCGTGTGTTTATGCTACACATCAACTTTCTTCCGCGGTTTCGTTAAAGCTTTCAATATTGAATGTACGATCCGGTCCTAATTACTGTCATTTCCGACCTTCTTCTCGAGAAAGGGTGAAGATGACGTCAATGTATCGTCGTTCTGTATAAAAACTTGCAAATTCTAATCTGTAATGCTATGATTGTGTGAAGAAAGGCCAAAGGCTCAGTTGTGTAAAATTTGATAATTACTTCTTTTTCTTACTTTGACCAGAATATGTTTGTATTCGCATCACTTTTCAAAATATATGATTGTTTTAACACATGATTACTAGCTCTGTTATCCAACAAGTTTCATATTTTGTTCATCTTTTCATAATATTTGACATATTTCTTATCCTCGTGCGATCGGTCTGGTATTCAGCATAAAATAATGCACTATTTATAATTATAGTGCTAGACATATTGCATTGGAAGAGAAATTTGGCTCATTTCATTGATATACTTCATCATGTGAGATGTTCATAAGCTGCTACCTTTGTTTCGCCAAAATGTTGTTTTGGATTTCGGGTTTCGTTTTGCGGTTCGGATTGTCCGTACATTGTTTATTTATTCCTATTAGCACACATTACAAACTATTACCTACAGTATTTTGTAACACGATTTTGTAATAATAGATCTACATTAAATCGATTTTTAAGATTCTTTTACTAATTGACACATTTCATACAATACATTACTATAAAATAATATACAGTTATAATATATATATTGTGTATAACATGTAGCTATTCACTGTTTTGCAAATGAAATTAAGGTTAGCGACTTTCTCCTGATTGGACTAATTTTACCAAGCAACGCCATGCAGTGATGAAAACGGCAATTTTTTTTTTATGTCAATGTTGATAATTTTGTAACTTGTTGCACATTGGGACCAGATTTATTGTTCAGCTTTGGGAGAAGGAGACAACCAAGAAAATGACTTTGTGCTAATATATATATGGTAGGTATACACATGAGAAATAATAGTAAGAAATTGTGGTGGTAGTGACAGTAAGGTTTGTGTAACTGAAAATGATCAAGAACAGCATGGGGAAGTGGTCCATATTGTGAAAGGTTTAATTAGGTAACCAAAAAAAGTTTGCGGATAAAAGGATTGCGAGAAGGTAGAAGGCATGTTAGCGAAAGTAATCAAGGACTTTTTAAAAAAGTAACAGAGGGAGTTTACCAAGCAAGGCTCTGAGGTGAGCAAGTAAGTCTCACGAAAGTTACCTAGGTTGGATTGCTCAAATGATTAAAAGTAAACCACATTAAGAGCCATGCCACAATTTAAGTAGAGAAATCATTGATGCGTTTAATTATTAAACGGACATATATATGATTTTATCGTTATGAGATTGGACTATGCCGAACATAGATCAATATGCTAACAAATAACTCTGTGCTTTATGTGAATACCGATAATTGGGTTAGTAGACTTTTAGGTTTACGCGAGTAATATGAGCCATCAATAATAACATAAAAATATTAATACTATAGTTTATATTTAGTCAATGATACTAAACACTTGTCAATATTGGTACTTATTTGATGTCCCTTGACTTGTAATAAATCATAAAGCCCTGTTTAGACTAGTTAAGAATTTTGCTATATACCGTTTCAAGTCCATGTACACGTATTTGCATCAGCGCTCTGTATTTTTGCAACAACATATTTCGTGTAGTTGCATGACTGGATTGCAGGAATAAAGGTTAACATTCTGTTTATGAGTTTTTGAGCACCTTCCAGATGAACAACGAAGACCTAAAAAAAAAACATAGACTGTCATGTCTTCCGTTAACTGATACGCACGGTTCTTAATGTCGTTCATTTTTATCTTTTCGAATTCAGAGGTATTCCCGAAATATGGGTGCTTTTGACTATTATCCCTCAAATATAAGTTTGTTCATGGAAAGATACTACTAACCACATAAGCAACTGTTAGTACCGTGCCATATAACAGAGCAAATTACCCAAACTAACTATCCATGTCATTGCATTAGTCGTAGCTGAAAATGACGGTTTCACATAAAAATAATTGTCCATAAATATGAGTCGAGGTATTATTATTGAGAATACAAGTTTTCTAGAACGTAAGTAGATTTGCGTGAATTATTGAAGGCAGTAGGTGTTTATGATTTCTATATTCTCTATTATATTATCATGAAAGCAATCATACTTTTACAACTTTCGCTCTCAACTAGATTTTTCCAATTATTGTCTGGATTATTTAGAGCAATCAAAATAATTGTTCTGATAGGCGGTCAGAAGTCAAGAGGCAGTAGCTGATGAATACGACTTTTATTAGATGGTGTTCATAAATCTTTTTGTTAAAGTGATGTGTCACATCGTCGTGCAGTGTGGATTATATGTCAAAAGATGTAATATTCATTTTAAATTGTAGTCAGTGAAAAGCATCGTGGATTACGGCTTAATGGCTAACACTGTAATTGAGAAGTATAATACCTTCCAATATTTGAAGGTGCCATTAGGACTCACAAAATGGTTTGCTTACTCGCTCTCCAAGGTCTACTGTTGAACTTCGGAATAGATTTAGATAGTGCTTTCAAATGTTCCTTATATGTATAGTGCAAATCATAAGGGCTTATGTAGAATGACTTGTTGACATAAAGATCATCGACAGTGGAAAGGGAACTTAGTAAATTTCCGATATTGCACACTTGTTAACGTTGTCAGTCTTCATTATTGCATACGTTGAAACTTCATTTAACATAATATAAATATACTACTAACTGAAAGTCTGTCAATTTAACAATAATAAGCAACATGTTATATTAATGATATACACCCTATGTAGCAAACCAATAAGTTAAAAGTGAATATAATATAAGAATTTGTCATCATTGTATTGTTCTAGTTGTCCATTGTAGTGTGAACGTCGTATAAATTTGGTCTTTGTTCAATGTTCTTAAGTTTTGGCAAATAAATAAATCAAAATGATTGCCAACTGTCGTTAAGTTATGAATAAATATAAAAAAGGCCCGAAGATGTAACCTTTTTGGTCATATCCGTATGGTGACAATGAAACTAAATTTGCTTTGCTCCGAAACTAGCGGTAAATGAATAAACAACATACATAACGAAGTATTGTTGGCTTTTATAATTGCAGACAGTTCTACTAAAACAGTATCCATATAAAAGTGCAAAATATTTGACACGCGTTTAAAATATTATTGACAAGGCTTTTTTCCTTTAATAAGATCGTAGTTTATTGTTTTTACACAGAATTTATGATATGGATTACGAAGAATCTTAACTTCCGTGAATGGAATAAACCTTTTTTCTGCACAATAACAATCTGCTTAACAACAAAAATCGATAGATTTTCAAGAAAACTGAAGTAATCCCCAAATGCCACAAAATCAATTATGTAAAATTTTGTCGATAATCCTCTTATTACATACCATATACACTTTATCATTTGCATTCCAACGCCCGACGCATTGTAACTGCATTCAAAATCGATATCTTCAAAACAAAACTTTCTAAATATTTTAAGACATAAGACAGAACTATCACTCAATTGATAGTCTATATTGTCTAATTAAAAGATCTGTAGACTTGTCTGTAGACATTTTGAAAAGCAAATAACTGACCGAATGATATTTTCTCGTTTACTGGTTGAATGGTTCCAGACTTAAGTTCTATTTCAAGGCAATCGATGATCAGTGAATATATATAATAACTGTAGTTATATTTAAGATGTCCACTGTCTTGACGACTAAGCTCTACTCTCTTTTTTTCTTTTATCTTCCAGGATTGATCGCGATAATGCAGGCGAATATCGACTAAATTACCACGTGGGTCTATTGAGCTGACCCAATCACTTATCAAAGAAACGATGGATTGAAACATTGTGGAGTTATATGGCGAGTTGGGTGGTGATAGAAGCTATACAGCAGTACGTTCCGCAATATGGTGACATTCGAGCAATTCGATTTGCCAACGAAACATTGATGAATGCATAGAAGTATTTCTCGGAGCAGAGCCTTTAAGGCATACGGACGTCAATGAAAACGATCGGCATTGTAAATTTACGATTTGAGAAATTTTTAGACGAAATCGAAAATGACTTTGTTTGATGAAGAATAATGTCAAAATGAGGAGAGTTTAAGGACTGAAAAAGAATGACAACAAAGCTTCTAACTATGGTGGACTCAGTTTATCGAAGCATCAAACTCTTACCGCTACTGTTGGTTGTGTTTACATGCATGTACCATGGAACTTGTTCTATGCCAAATCGGACTACAAAATCCATCAAATCCGCTTTTATAGCCGGGGATATTATTCTTGGAGGATTATTTCCTGTCCATCATAAAGGTGTCGGAGAACAACCGTGTGGAGAAATTAATCCGGATCGTGGAATCGAACGTTTAGAAGCTATGCTTTTTACCATTGATGAAATAAACAACAATAACAATATCTTGCCCGGGATTACCATAGGTGCTTCACTCTATGATACTTGTGCCAGAGGTACTTACGCGTTGGAACAATCGTTAGAATTTATCAGAGCTTCGTTTTATTCTTTGGATACTTCTGAATTTGTGTGTTCGGATGGCTCACAAGCCAAAGCAAAGTTTTCACCAACGAAAGTGACCGGTGTTGTTGGGGGTTCGTACAGTACTGTTTCCATGCAGGTTGCAAATTTACTAAGATTGTTTAAACTTCCACAAGTGAGCTACGCGTCTACTAGTGCATCTCTTAGTGACAAAACTCGTTACGACTATTTTTTACGCACAGTGCCACCAGATACTCTGCAGGCTAGAGCATTAGTTGATATCGTACAAGAGTTTAATTGGACTTACGTGTCAACCGTTTCCTCTGAGGGCGAATATGGGTCCTCAGGTATTGACTATTTCCAAAGAGAAGCTCGTGCGAAAAATATCTGCATAGCCGCCAATGTTAAAATTCCAGCCAAATCAACAAATAGCACCTTTGACAGAACTATTCGTGACCTTTTGGAAAAGCCAGAAGCCAAAGTTGTCATAGTATTCGTTAGAATTGAAGATGCCAAAGGCCTTCTTGATGCAGCAACTCGTTTCAACCTATCGGGAAAACATGTATGGGTTGCCAGTGACGCCTGGGGGAGGCAAGATAAACCCGTTAAAGATAACCTACTGGCGGGACAAGGTGCAATAACTTTAGAGCTTCAATCCACGCCTATTAAGACGTTTGAAAATTATTTCCGAAACTTGAACCCGCGAACTAATATCCGAAATCCATGGTTTAGAGAATATTGGGAGGCAGTAAATAAATGCAGTTGGCGAGAAAATACTAACAAACACGCTACTAGGAATATTAGATATTGTACTGGAGCTGAAAAACTTAATAGAAAAATCCACCAACAAGAGGGAAAGGTTCAGTTTATTTATGATGCTGTGTATGCATTAGCCATAGCTCTAGATAAAATGCAACGATCTTTATGCCCTAACACGACCAAATTATGCCCAGAAATGGAAAGAATTGATGGAGAACATTTCAAGGACTTTCTACTTAATGTCTCTTTCAACGGTAAGTGTTTTCGTTGTTATTCCTAACTTAAAGCCCATTTACAATTGACAGTGCTAAACCTATTCCGGTACAGGACAACCGATTGCACTTAGATCACTTTATCATGAAAAACAACAGCGCAATGTCAATGTCCATTTCTGAAACGTAACTGTTACTGGCATGCCAGCTGTATCAAAATTGGGGTTACAATTTCCTTATCACGATTATCACAGTGGCAGGCACTTCTATACATTTTTTATTTGTATCGAGACATGTAAAATCAGGATAATACGATAACGCCATGTTCAGTGCCATAAAAATAATCTCTGAAATATAACTGTTACTAAATTATTAACTTAATAGCATAAATGTATAAGCGATAACACAATGTAACTACATTCATTATTACATTATCGATGCAATTATTTTATTTGTACATTTAATTCAAGTTGCAAGGTTTAATTGTAGGTTTAATAACTGTGCAGATACTTATTCCGTCTCGCTTAATGATCACAGATAAATATCCGTAAATTTCACTTATATATTCAATATTATGAACCAAACAGTTTTGTGTTCCGAAAGACAACGACATAAGTTATTCGAAAACAATCGTTTTAGGAGTCAGTGGCGTCACAACCAAAGTGATTTCTGCTCAATAACTTGCTAGAGTGCCCTTCGAAATACCTGGTTACTAGAATACATCAGTTTTAAATTAAAATGCTTCGCTACAAAAAGCGCCTAGATGGGACAGTACGAAGTCAACTGATATCTCTATCTGCCTGAATTTACTGTCGACTATTTCAATGGGAATGTGTTAAGTCATAAATATCAATTAGGGTAATGTGATCTCACATGATCTAAATTTATATCGGCATTTCCAACATAAATCATCGAACTAAAAGTAAATATGTCACGAGAAACGTATCAATAGAACACATTATTACATGACAAACTACTCGATAACTGATATTTCTACTAAATCGCTAAGTATCAAGACAAAATAATTTCTATGATGGTAAAAAGTTTAAAGGTAAAATTACGGCGGTTTTGAGCATATCCTTCGCTGTTTTGTATTATTAAAAGGAGGCAGTTGTGGCATAAATTGTGCAATTAGGTTCAACACAGTATTGGTGGTAAAATATTGTATAGCTTTTTTTGATTTTTAAAACACAATTGCCGCCTATATTGCTTAAATTGATGAAGTAATATATTTTCTAATATTAAACCAATTGATCTATTCTTTTTCAAGTACAGGGATTTATTTTTTCCAGTATGCTAATCGTGGTACTGAATTTGATTTTGCAATTGAAATTCAGCTCAAATTACCATCAGCTATTTTTATTTGGTACTAAAACTGAAATAAGCTTCAGTTATTAGTGCTTATAATCTCTGTGATGAATATTAATACTAAGGACCATTGTTCCCGTGGTTAAACTGATTGCAGATAGGAGATTTTTTCTGTCGATATAAATCGGTCTAATGAATATATTGTTTTATCATCGTTCCGGTATCTTGGTTTATTTCCCCTCATGGTATGTTATCAGATTAGAGGACAAACTTTAATTAATAAGTTGATAAACGTTAAAGGGAGATTCCGCTTTTTGTGGGTCGAAAAAATTTTTTGCTCAAATTTAAGAAAACTATACAGCAAAATCAAAAGAAATGTGCCCTTCAACGTATCTGTAAGTTTCAAGTTAAAGAATCAAGCAGTCAATTTTTAAACGCAAAACATATTTAAAAACATTACGTAGGGTTTTTTAAGTTCGTTATGTTTTTTGGAATCTGTTGAAAAACTACTGTATGGATTTAAGTAAAATAAACGCCTAATTGTAGAGAAATATGGTTTCTACGTATTCTCATAATATCGAGCCATTATAAAGCCAAACACCAAAATTAGGTACTAATTCACAACTAGTAATCTTCATTTTTAATTAACTCTAATTAAAACAAATTCAGTTTGATCAAGTAGATACAGAGATATAATTTACATACTTTTTAAGTATAATTTTATTGACTCATTATTCATAATATTAACTACGCTGATCTTCGAAAGGGATGCTTGCCGTGTTGACAGATCAAGTTGCAATGTAGCATAAAATGTCAAGGAACAGTAACCCAGTTGCAATTTATCATCAGATAAACTATATTGAGGAACAGTAACCGCAGATTCATTCCAAAGATCCAAGAAAGAAGATGGCATAACTCACTTTGTTAAAAAAAAAAAAAGCACATAACGTTTAAACACAAAATACAAACAGTGACATTGGCACATCAGATGTTCAAAATTAATTATTGGGAGAACAGTAAGCACAGATTCATTCAACAAGACACAAGAGGAATGACTAACTTGTTAAAAATAAGCACATGGCGTTTTAACACAAAATACAAACCCAGTTGAAATGTGGCACATCAGATGTTCAGAATTAACTATTGGAGGAGCAGTAAGCACAGATTTATTTAACAAGACACAAGAAGAACAACTAACTTGTTAAGAATAAGCACATGACGCTTTAACAAAAATTACATGCGTACTGACTATGAAACGACCAAAAACTACCAGACACAACCTGGAAACGACCAGATAAGGCATGCAACATTTACTTGTATTATACACTAATGATATAAAGAAGGAGATAAATAGGCTTTCATGCATGTATTTATTGAAGTATAAAATTAAGTAGTACAGAACTTATTACACAAGGATAAAACCAACTATAAGAAAAATCAACAAGTCGACAAATTAAATGGGTTACACATAAAATGGCCATCCTGGATTGTTCAATTTTAGATAATATTGAAAAGTTGGTGTATACGGAAAGAGAAAGAAGTATAGTTAAGAATCGCTTGGCATTTTGGCATTTTGAGTTTACTCATAGTGAGATATGGGTTAAATGAAACACTAGCCAGCACCGAAAACGGACAAGGCTCATAAAATACCCTCGACCAACAATTACTTGGATTCATACAAAATTAATATCAGTGCCTAAATGATTTGTTAACCATTTAATGCACAACATCAATGTATATCAATAATGTATAAGAATATTTTATAGATCTAGTTTGTTCATCATTGCTAATGAATTTAAATTGTTTTAATTGTCTCGATCGTTCAGTCAACAAAGGCGATTTATTTGTTTACCGGGGAAGCAGATCGTCTGTGTTGACTTTATTGGGATGACTGAAGCAGGTAACATGACCATTTCTAGCTGATCGACATTCTAACTTCCTTTATCTTTTATTTTCGATACAATACATCGATTCAAATGTTTGAAATTTCGCTTTGATAATTTGTAGGTTAAATAAATATCAGCCCACTTCAGAGCGACGAGTTCAGGCAATTAACAAGAATTATCCATTTATTTGAAAGATCAAAATATTTATTTTGAGATGTTCATGTGCAGTTAATTTTTCTTAATATTGTTAATCCTCGTGTTCCGGTAGAGGTAATTGAAAGAATGCCCGCAATAATTCAGACATAATTCGCTAATTTCCGGATACGTTTTCAACTTTAATTCAAGAAAATTGTGACAGTTCAATATTAACATTCCGCCGAGAATTCGAAGGGGTATGCTCGTCCACTGAATTGTAATACCAGTAACAGCTCATATAGCTCAATTTCAGCGGTTCATATCCCTTTTCAGCATTACAGTTTGAAACTACATTGATTAGATTTAGAATTTATCTTTCAACTGGCTATAGCTGAAATCGAGCTCAATATGCTAATCTCTGGATACTACGACTTCAAAAATATGAACTTATTACCTAGAAGCACTGACCTTCACGTGAAATTATTGTATTTGTGTCAGCCATAACAGTTCTAAATCTACCGTTTTACAGCACCAGATAAAGCTACTTGAGAGGTTACTAAATCTTCAGGATAATTAGCACTGGTCATCGTTGCCATTTCAATTGTCTTCATAACAATGGATCGATGCTCTGTTGTTATTACAAATGTGATTGTACCTATACATCAGCCTAAGTGCTGAGGTCAAATACGTGGAATATAGAAGAATTCTATTAACAAAGCGAATTAATTCAGACATGTAATCTTCTATAATTTAAAGTCCCCACTGAATAAAACTCGTTAGCACTTTTCCAGACCGCCATATGATTATCGGTTTATAAATAATATGGACACATAAATATATAAATATCCCTACGTGTGATATCTTTAAGCCTAAACGTTTGACAACTAGGATTACGATTTTCCTATCATTGACAAAAGCCGCGTTCAGGCATCAATAGAAATTTTCTCTAGAATTAGCCCTTAATAGTATTAGCCATTGGTATATTTCTCCAGCTATTACTATACAAGTACTCAAATTCATTGTTTATGGCAAATCTATCTTAGCAGATATCTGTTGTTACTATTATCGAGTGGCTTACAAATCAAAGATTTAGCATTAATTTTAATTACAATAATAGCTTCATTTAGCTAAACTTTGACTGTACCTGTTTGCACTTTTAATCAATAATACGTCATTAGCGTTTCAACTTCTGAAGTGACGTACGAAGAAATAAAAACAGCACCAAGCTAGACATAAAAAATGACAGAGATAGTGTTTGGATACCGGATTAGTCATGCCGATTATTGTGTTTTCTATTTACGTTTCTCGAAACTCGGCAAAGAAATTATGTTTAAAGTAAATCCTTCTGCTGGTTACAATTTTACCATCATTGGAGTCTATATTTAGATCCAATGAAGGGGTGTTTACAGAAGAATTGAATTGTAAATATTGCAAACTAACCAATAAGACATGTACACTGAACTTTCTGTTAAAGATACCACTGTATTTTATTTGGAAATTAGGTCCCTTCTTCCGTAGATATTGTCCTTGGTCGTAGCAAAATACCAAAAAGATCAAGTACCATTGACGAACACTGATGGACAAGTTCGGTGTACAGAAACACTGTGGTCTGAGGACACCCTTCCTGTCACATGAACGCTGCAATAATATAGATATCGTGTTTGCCAATAAACCACTAGCTTGGCATTAAAACATCCAACCATATTAGGGAAACCAAGACCGACTTCACAAATAACTATATAGCGTATATAACACTGGGATAAAAGATTTAGTCACAATTCCTATATTTAAAAAGCAGGCAAACTCCCCCATGTTACTTTGTTGCCATAGACATATCTTCGCTTGTCAGAATACAAAACAAAGAAGTTACCATTTAGAATGCTGTCAAATTACTTTAGTAGGTTCAATTACTAGTCAAGTAAGCACTATTAATCGGTATACATGTATACTAATGAAGACCTTATTAGTCATTAACAAGAATCACGTCGTATGTTGGATTATCTCTTAGTGACTATTGAATTTAATGCTTCCGCAATTCCAAATGACCTTCAGAACATTGTAAAGACTTTTTGAATTGAACCAAGAGTTCCTATGCGCAAAGGTTGAACTAAGAAGCAATAAAATTCCTTACCCTCATACAGAACGAGAAAAAAGTTTTAAAAAATGTATCCAAATATGCATGTGAACGCTGCACCATTTCGACAGTTAATAATTTAAAATAATAATATGTTTCAGCAAATAAGATTTTATGTAAATATAATGGTGCAGTTTGTCGTTTCTTACTAAAGGGTTTTAAGACTGCACTTTCCTTTTGTAAACATACGAGTAAAGAT
The DNA here is from genome assembly GCF_000327385.1 of Lottia gigantea. Lineage (NCBI taxonomy): Eukaryota > Metazoa > Mollusca > Gastropoda > Lottiidae > Lottia > Lottia gigantea. Next base: position 52,825 of record NW_008710397.1, read on the forward strand.
TCTTTTGATGAACCACTTTCTGCTTCACATCACTAGAGTAGTTTCTGAGAAATGCACAGAAAAACTCACTTTAATAGGATAAATAAATATGCAACGGCCAACATGCAAGCACATTTTCTTGAACATTAAGTAATAAGAAATTGCTAGTTAAAAGCAGTAAACGGTTTACATTTTATTTCCATAGCTCCGAAGGAAGGACAAATCTAATTAATGCCGCCATTTTTAAAATTAATAGCATTAGAATGGTTCATAAAGGACGGATCTACAAAATCAATTTATTTGACCCAAACAAATGATTTAGGACATAAAAATTGATTTGAAGGTATACTATATGAAGTAATAACGACATTGTCGTGTATTAATGAGATAATTGTTAAAAACAAAATGACGTGATCGACGATCCTTAACGCACCCTGCGATATCTTTCGACATTTAATGAAGCCATTTATCTTGGAATTTAAGTCCACTAATGGAAGATATTCGCTTAATTACACAATAGTAATCAGTTGATTCATTACCGACTTAATCGCACAACATGCTTGACTTCCATAATTTAGGTTTAGAAAACGAATCTTGATGTATGCAACTTGTAATCCTTTAGTTCAGTTATAGATTTTTCTCTTGGAGTTCTGTACTAACTCGTATACCAAAGGAACGATGTGACCTTTTGTGCCATTGTTGGTGGTTAGCTTGTTCTTCAGAATTAATACCTAGTTCACACTATCGATTAAGAATTAAGATTTTCATTTTCAATGAAATATAATTTCTAGACACGTACGTTTATTTAAGGGATGTATGTAAACAATGCATGCTAAAAACATTAGACAAAACCGATGTTGTTACATTTTCTCTATCTATTGTCCACTACAAAGACATACCCTAAAAAAGGAAGAAAAAAAGGAAATTAAAACTACGTTTCATATAATTTTAAGAACCTTTTCACTGGACAAAATTCCTGTTTTATACGAGCAATTGAACTTTGAGGAACAACCTTTGGACTTTAATTTGTTTCACAAGGCGATCTTTAAAGTGAGACAGTTACTTTATCTTAAAAAAAAAATTGCCGTGGAAGCTTCGAAAAGCACAATTAACGTATTTACGAAATATTCTAAAGGAATTCAACAGCTTACAGTTTTAAACATACAGTGAAGAAGTCTTATTTTCTTAAGATGTGAACCATCGATTCTTTGTGTAAAAAAGAATTCCAATATTGAAGAGGCAGCACTTTTTATTTCAAGACTTATTTTTTTCTTCTATCCACGAGTCTTAAAATTAGAAAGGAAAAAAAGAAATGTTAATTGAGAGTCGAGAGCCTCGACACAAATCTGAGTAAAGTAGGATAGAATCGGTCCCCTGAGAAATCATGGTGAAAAATGATTAAATGAGAACTAGTCTTCTGAGAGAAACCACATCATTGCACAAAATAACAAATCTCGTAACCTATCGTAACTTTGCGACTTTTCTCGTAAAACCAAGTCACGATGTGTGTTTACCTTTCAGAAAATAATAGAATGGGGTATATGTTGACCCAAACTTCGTAATTAGTGAGGTAATCTTCTCTGGCTTTTTTAACAATATCAAATACGAACTTTCAGGCGTACAGAAATGCTCTGGTAGCGACACCCATAACAGCAATTACTGTCGTAGAACAGGGAATCAAAGACTGTAATTTTTTAAACTTCAAGCTAATAGTTTTGGTCCTACTACGGCCTCTACTTTCAAAGGGCAGGAACATAGACAAGAAGTCAAAAAATATTTAACCAAAATAAAGTCAAAGGTTCTATAGAGAAACGAACGAATTGCAATGTCAAACCTATTTTACACACAAGAAAACTTGTGGAGTAATATCAATCCAAATATAACATCTCAATACACAATTTTGTCGGATATAGTATCTGTTTTCAGGAACTACAGTAGAAAATGGATGAGGTTTGAAAGAAAAAATGAGATTCGATGTCATCATGAACAACTGACTCCGGAGATCAATACAAACTACAATCGATCAAGATTAGAAAGAAAATTAGTAGCCTTTTAAACACGTTGATGTGTTGGCTAGTGAACTATACTTTTGCTTTTAGTCATCTGGCTCAAAATCCCCTCTCGTCAATATCTTTACTAATAAAATCGTTGGGCGTGAAATCAAGGAAATCACTCCAGAGCTACGGAAGTGGATGAACTAGAAATATCTAATTCCTGAATTCCCTGTAGTAATTCTACACTCAATTCTTCTGCATTTCATTATCATGTCCATGAGGAGTTGGTATAGCTATATATATATCCCGATCTAGCAATTCATACACCTTGTTTCACTCTAATTTTGACGAATGTTCTAGCATAGCGAAGAATAAGGAAAATTAACTGCTGAATTAGGATTGAAAAGGGAAGATCTCCTTATAACCGTCAGGACCAAGCGTCAAATGAAGAAGAAAAATGCATGACACCCAAACTAATGCACTCCCCATACCACTTTTCGACATATAGTTACTCCAGGAATACACGCGCTCATCAATGTTTAAGGGGGATATTTTGACCCGACATATGTTCGATGATTGAACAAGAGTTTTATATCCACGTTTGTATTTAAGATTATTTAAGATAGGCGACTGAAATGTGCCAAGGGACGACTTGTAGTGTTTTCTGGTTAATAGGTCCCTAGGCAATGAGAAAAAACAAGGATGCAAAATGTGTCTGCATACCTGCTCGGCGACAAAGGATAAAGACTCTCTATTATTTTAGTCACAGTGTGGATCTACCAGTACCGTTGAATTTCCCATCGGTCGTAACGCTTTCTGACAAAATTCTTGATGAAATCCTAACCGAATGATAGTGATGACATTTGTATCAGTCATCTTTCTAAAGACTTATGATGAAGTAGAGTATTTTATATTAAGATCTTAATATTGTGATATAACTAACAACTGATAAACTCTTTAGTGTTCACCATCTGATTGTATCAGTTCCAGCTACTCACAATGAGACTTGTTTCCACTTCATATTCTGTGGTGAAATAAATACTGGTCGATGGAAGGTATTGGTGGTAGCTAGCTGTGTGGAGGCAGGGTTAGATAAGATGCAATCTTGGTTAGAGAACGCTCACTCTTTTAATGTGAAAAGCCTTCTCATGCATTAAATAAAATGAAATGAATGGAGTTGACGTCCTACTTTTCTACTCATGCAATAAGATCTTAAATGGCCGAAGTTAAGTCTATCTATATAGTCGTATATGCCCGATTCGGTTGTTCCAGTTTCGTGAATGTTGGGTCACACGTCTGATAAGAATTCCTAAGGCTTTTTATAACTTTAAACCTGATTTCAATCGATCAATCAGTCCTTAATTTTCCAACATTGTAGTTGTAAACGGTGCTTTAACACTTCTAATTTTACAGAATTTCTTAAAATAATAAATTACACATACAAGTGTCCTTTGAATTTTAAAATAATTGCCAAAGTATCCTTGGCTTTATGTTGGATAAATAGTTATGATATCTAAGGTATGAGAATCTTGAAAGTGATGAGAAGGAATTGTTTTGGTGTAATAAAAGTACTGATTATAACGTCATAAATAAAGGAATAAATACAATATAATCACACTTATGCCCTCTCAGACTTACTAAGTAAGCATTAGACTAACAGAGAATAGAAATCAATAGCAATGTTACATTCATGATGCTACTCGTCTTTAATGTACTTACATGGAATAAGTTTGTGATAATGGTTTTACGAGACCATTCTCTGAGGCACTGGCCGTGGTATCAGAAATTTTCTTAAGCCTAATATTCCATTGAAGATGACAATTGCAACTAAGCTTATTAATGGATAAGCGAATATTTTATAGAACACACTATCCAAATGCTGTCCTCACCTTGAAAAGACACATAATACATGGTAAAGATACACTTATAAAACATAAATGATGCATTATCCCTGTGATTGTAGTCAACTCGAGTCCCGTTATTCAAAGATTGTTAAAGACAAAGTAGAAAGATACACTGACATAATATAAATGAAACATTATCCCCCTGATTTGGTCGACTCGAGTCGTCTTTTTCAAAGATTGTAAAACACAAAGTAGAAAAATTAATCAGCAACAAATTCTACATCCCAGCGATTAGGACCACCTCTTTCAAATTGTAAATGAATATTTGTTCCATTTTAGACCTGCGCATTTGTGAGAATCAAACCCTCCGTGGCCTGAAATCCCTTCTTCAAAATCTGTTTTGTTTACAAGCATGTATGAAATATGTTGACCTTAATCCCTTCTGTGAATATAATAAGTTAAACTTTTAAACAGAGAAATTTAATTAATCCCAGCTTCCTTGCTTAAAACACACGATGAAAGATTTAGTAATTCACAGTAGTATTAGTGAACCGCTAACTCGAACCGGGCTTCATTGTGATTTCAAATTATTGGACTGTTATAAGAGTAAGTTATTAGTTTTTCTGGAGGCCATCACTTCTCTGGATATTAAGAAGATGAAAATAAGAATAATGCCCAGAGCCATGACGGCCAACGTTAATAACGAGCATCTAGTCTCAAGTCGGTATTGACTTAATCAACGACATGATGACACCGACACAAAAACTACCCTAAGGTCAATAAGTCGTTAATCCCGGGCTTTCATTCCATCGCCAATCTGATTGGTCGATTTTATCCTTTTTCTCCATCTTCATATACAAATATTGTTCTTACAGACGTATTGATGTCAGTCCAAATTTCAAATAATCTTATCTTCTATCTAAATGTGGCATTAGAAATATTAAAACAAAACTCGAACAACACGATCCAAGTTCTGTTTTAATATTTCTATATCGCTCTACAATTGATCTGTTGAGCACCAATATACAGTGAAAATATTTTACTATTGTAACTGTGGCATTATATAAACAGAAACCTGTTTGTTCATTAGTCATGTCGTGCAAACGTGAATTTGTTTTCTTGCAAAATAAAATCAAAATCATTCTCTGTACATAAACAATGCTGTCTCATAAAACAACTTTCTTTTATTTTTATTTTATTTCTACAGGAGAGAATGATCAATGCGTTTTAATTTCAATTTTTTTAAAAATTCTAGCTATTAATCATCTTTTACGTCTTACAAACCAATTTTGTAAATATCATGGAAAGGTATATTTTACAATGTTAGAAAGCAAGGCAAAGTGCATTGCCCAGAATTTTTCTATCTTTCTCAATATAAAATAAGTGTTGCGCACATAATTATGGGCGTCGTCTTGCAATAGTAAATGGGATAAATTGCTCATTAACAGCGGCATAAGAATACTCTTTTTTCCATTTCCAACTATTGTCCTCGCTGACTGACAGGTTTCAACTCCACCTGAGCAAGGATGTAACCGGGAACATATAAGTTAACCGACTGAGCAGTGCAGTTCCATTGATACAGAGCGGACATGCAATGCGTTACCATGAATTGCTCTTGAATATGGCTTTATTTCAATGGAACTCAATTAGAACTGATAATTGTTCATAATTCAATACTATCTTTAATGTCATTTATTTCATTTCATCCTTAAGTGTTTTCGTCTGGGTTAACATTTTACAAATACATGGTAATCTATAAAAGATGTTCGCACCAATATTTCGGAATCATATCATCTCTCAAAGACTTAAACAACGGATGGACATTTGCCGACTAGTTTTATATTATGCTTACTCTCCTACGAATGAATCCATTGCAGGATGTTTTTTTAGACTGTGGTATGCGAGGGTAAGAATGTTTATTAATATTATCCAAAATAACTTTATAAAACACTGCAAATACACTGAGACATTTTAACCAATAGTATAATGATGAACTTTTATTGAATTGCCCTTAATATATTTTTATCATATTCAATAACCGCATATCGAATTTATTACATTCTGATAAACAACAACATGAATGAAAAAACATCTGCGGCTAAATCGATATCAGTGATCAAAAACACAATTCACAAGTCTTTTTATTACTGTATCACAAAAATTGACAAATTTCGTTCACGTACAAACCAACCCCCCTCCCCCCAAACAAAAATATAATAACTAAGATTAAACGCAACCTTAGTCAATAACATTTCTTGTAAGTGCGGAATAAAGTTAAGTTTTAAGTATACAAAAAGAGCAAGATTGAACGATGAAGTTAGATAAGAAAAAAGGCCGTAGTTAGAGGCGTTCCTACTTTAGATATCGTGAAAAACACCAACCAACAACAGTATCGGGTGTTTTGTCATTAAACTTACAAAGAGAATCTACCAAACAACAACTAATTTGAAATATCGAATTCCGTTTAAAAAAAGCAACATGAAATGAAAATATCAAAAAAGCTTTTTTTAAGAAATTCAGAACAGTAATTCTTTCGTCTAGGACAAAACTAACACGTATTCATGTCATTTGTCAATGTTTAGAAGTATATGAACTGCAAGAGATGGACATATTTGTCTATATATTTGCAGTTATTGGCAAATTAAAAATTTTCCAGAAACCTATTTGAGCAGAAAATAACTCCTTGGTTTTATCTTGAACAATAATGGTGACAATAAAGTCAAATTTATTTTGGGCGTGTTTTTATTTCCCGAATTTATTGGCGGAGGTTGGATCAACTTACGTCATTACATCAAAAAATAATTGGATCATACTGATTGAGTGATCATATCAATAATATCATCGGCACCTGCAGTAATTTAATATATAGATTGATGTGAAAATAAATTGATTTCTATTATGTCACCGTAAATAAAATCAACAATAACACACTATTTACAATCACTTATATTACACGTTTCTATACGTTGTTATGGTAATGTACAAGTTTGGCTTTTGTTCTGCAATTTATTCATCGCAAAACGTACTCAGAGTAATAACTTTGCCCAATCTCGTGGGTATGCAGGAAGCTGCAGAACACAAGTCAAAAAGATTTAAAATTTGGCCTGGCAGTTCCGATTTCTTGGCAGCAATAGGTTTTTTAGGTTATCCTTGTATTAGGAAATACTTATTGCTTCCGAAAGATTTCTAACACATAAGAGTGTTATTAACAGGGCGAAGGACTAGGTCTTTTGTGTAGAAAAAGTGGTACGAGAACACATGTTGCTAACAAACCATCAAATCATCAACGTACATAACCAACTGACACCGCGATATGCAGTCATATGAGTCATCTACGTTTACTACAGCGTTATTAGCTGAACAATGAGAAAAACAAAATAAATATAAAATTAATGTATACATTACAAAAGTAATTGTCAAAAAGAAGACATTAAATGTAATATCGGTTTCAGAAAGATATGAAGTCCATCTCTCATCGTCTCTAATATAACTATTATGCAAATTGTAAAAATGTATTTCTATATTATTGGCATTTATTTCATACTTACACCCATGAAATTATCTTAAATGTAATTTTACATATTAATGCTTGACACTTAATTGTTTGGGGGGAGTATGAATTTATATGGTTATAGTTCTCTTAATATTTGCTTTATCACTGATAATTTCAACTTTCCTAATCACTTTCAGAATTCAAATTAAACGTACGTTCACCCCCCGATGACACAGTAACCCCTACAGAGTGTCGTCACTACCAGAACGTTACACAAAAATGTACCATGGAAGCTAATTCCACCCTTGATAGTTTTTGTTTAGGAATTTTCATGCTATATATATATATATATTTTCAGATAATTATGGTGCCCATGTACAGTTTGATAAGAACGGCGATGCATTAGGGAGATACACCATTATGAACTACCAAAGAAACAGAACAACCAGGCATTATGAATACCAAGAAATTGGCCGATGGTCGAAAACATTAAACCTAGATCATTCTAAAATAATTTGGGCAGGTGGAACGGATAAAATTCCAACATCGCGGTGCAGTGAACCATGCAAAGAGGGTGAAATCAAAAACATGCGACAAGGTGATCCGTGTTGTTGGATCTGTACGAAATGTCAACCATGGGAGTACGTTAAAGACGAACGTACGTGTGAATCATGCGGTACTGGTGGTTGGCCGTACGACAACAAAACGGGATGTTACAGTCTTGTTATCGAGCATATGACATGGACGAGTATCTATGCCATAGTTCCTATGTGTCTGGCAGCGGTGGGCATCATGTGTACGAATTTTGTAATCTTATTGTTTATATTGTATAATAATACTCCGGTTGTGATGGCGTCAGGACGCGAACTAAGCTACATGTTACTATGCGGCTGTTTATTTTGCTATCTCATGACTTTTGTGCTTTTGGCTATGCCATCTGTTATTGTGTGTGCTTTACAGAGATTTGGTGTGGGATTTGGTTTCTCCATCATATATTCAGCTTTACTTACAAAGACTAACCGAATATCGCGGATATTCGAAAGTGCTAGACGTTCTGCCAAAAGACCTCCATTTATTAGTCCTAAATCGCAGATACTTTTAGCTCTAATATTAATTTCTATACAAATTCTGTTTACAGCAGTGTGGCTGTTGATAGAGACTCCGGGCATTCGACTCCATATACCTGACGAACGAAAGCCATTAATAATTTTAAAGTGCAAAAGTGACGATATTTCATTTTTAGTATCGTTAGTATATAATATGTTACTTATTATAATATGTACAGTTTATGCTGTGAAAACTAGAAAAATTCCAGAAAACTTCAATGAATCCAAATTTATTGGATTTGCTATGTACACTACATGTATCATATGGTTAGCATTCGTACCAATCTATTTTGGAACACTGAATTCTTTTAAGGTAAGTATATTGTTAAAGCCTGCATCCATGCTGAGGTTAGCAGTTACCTTAGGTAAGAGAGACTGCCATGGAACACGCATCGTTTAGATTGGGCAATAAACCAAGGTCATATAATATGTTGCAGGCTGGACAGCTCGAAGAACATAATCTTCCATCCTTTCAAACTTCCATAAATATTTCATGCTCACAATTGTCAGCTTCAAAAATTCAAAAAAGAATTATATTGGAAATATTAGCAGACACCTCATATAGATCACTTCGTATCTTATAGATTTTACCGTTAAAACACTCTATAATTAAGCTTTAGTTAAAATTTATAGTCTTCCTTTGTCACGACAACAAATATGTTTGTCAATGTAAAGGTACAGTTGTGAACAAATCAATTGATCATGCAAAATTATCCCTACAATTCTTAATGAATTTTGTCTCTATCTACTTGCCTATAAATATTAAGTTGGCGTTACACTAGTCTGAATTGGAACCATTTCGCCCAAGATGCTGCATAACAACGCTAATAAAACAATAAATAATGTAAATCGACAAAAATCCAGATGTTTTCAGACGACACACATTGTTAATTATCTGGCATAACCTTACACATGGACCTAATCTACAACCGATATGTACAGAAAACAGACATTTCATTGTCGCTTTGCGGCATGTTAACTCCATCTTATTTATTTCTGATGCTCCCTTTGAATTGTGCTTATGCTTATTGATTGTGGTAATCAAGATACATTATAGTGTTTTATTCTCAAAGTCATTGCGCAATGGCTAAAGTCAAATTTCTCTTTAATCGTGCGTATCGAGGTCGACCTCAGATCAGCTAAACGGCAAATGGTTGTCTGGAATATAGTCCATACTTAATACTTATTTTTTCCAAGTCGAACAGAACATGCAGAAAATACATTACCGCGTCTCGATGGGTTTTTGTGTTACGTGAAGCAGAAATCTGGTCTTTTACTGAGATTTTAATTTTAGTTCTGGCCATGGTAGACCCGTGGTTCTATTAGTGTCGATGAATTTATTGACTAGAATATCTCAAAATTGGCTTGTTCGTTGAAATTGAACTCAACATGACGTGGGTTTTAAATTTCTAGAAATCGACTATATTTCAAAACCTGGGGGGTTAAATATATTCTTTATTCATTTTATTGCCTGATAATTTGAACCTACGCCATTTTGGAAATAAATGCTTCAGAAAAGTGACTTTGATTATGGAAAAGAATCTGCGAACTTTTGACACTGTATTCTTAAATGTAGGTACTGGAGAGGAGCCCTCGCAGAATTTTTCGATATTATTTGTAATTTTTATAATTGCATTTATTAAGGCAGAAATTCAAAACTCCCATCTTCGAAAGTATTCACAAGGGGGGAAACATCCAATTACTATTTTTAAGGTGTGACGTTTGTAAGCAAAAAAGTCTAGTTTTCTTCCATATTTCACAGTGAGCAATCTTTAATTGGCTTGATACACCATTTCTTTTTTCATAATTTTAGACATACAAATATCTCTTTGAAGTTTTGACTCGATTTTCTTGAAACTGATTTTTTTTCAAAACTATGTTTTTTGTCAAAATTTCATAAGAAGCAAAAACAAAAATTACCATTAATGGCCCATGCCTGATTTAGGATTGCTTAATGAAGTATTACTTCGACAGATTTGGAGCTCAGAACGAAACAAAAAAGTTTCATGTAAATTATCGACCAGGTTTAGAAAAAAAAAATAATTAGAAGATTAAGAAATCGTGCGACCCGGAAGGTACACATAGGTCGATCGATTACAAGATCTCGTCATTGGAGATAAAGGTTTTAATTTTTTAATCAATAGTCCAATTAATTTTCTTTTTACATCGGTGAATTTTTTTTTAAAAAGTTTTAAGATATTACTTGTATTTCTTGTGGTTAAATGCCTGATGCTGAAGACTTAGACTGACCCGATTTAAGTTAGCAAATGTTGCAAAACTCTTTACCATTTTGTTCATTGATGATTCGTTTTGCTCTAACCTTCCAAAATATCGGCGTATGGGTGTAGCATACGGATAAATTTTCCCATAGACAGTTTTACCAAGCGCATACTGGAATAAGAATTCAAACAGAATAAGTACTATGATTCAAAAAGTACCACCAGTCAATGAGCAACCATGATTGCTTTCAGTACAGAATTAAACTTCGACTGTGCACTGGCCAAAAAGAATTCAAACAAATGAGGACATTCAAAAATGACAGTCAGTCAGTGGGCAACTATTATTTGCAACCAAAATACTAAACACAGGAGGTTGATGAACAAGGGATAATGGTGTCCCATCCATCACCAATGGATCAGTGTCAATTTAGTAGAGGAATAAATTTTAAAAGTTGGTACAATGACCTATCTGAAACATACCATCTGAGCCTCCGCCCCCTTCATCAAGTGACTGCATCCAAAAAAAAACAGTATTGAAAAAAAAATATTAAAACTCCCGATCTCATGTGGATTTCGTAATTACCTTGAACAAACGAATCCATTTAATGAGTAGGAAGACATTGGAAAAGTCTCTTCGAAGATGCTCACGACATAGCCATGTTTTTCATCAGGTTACACGAACTATTTCTATTGAACAGTAAAGATCGATATAAATTCATTTTCAAGTGTGTAAATAATGGAGTAGTACAAAACTTGCATGTTGACATTCCAAGTTTCCCGAACGAAGGAACAACACTTATATGTTTCATTGTCCGAATGTCTTAGAAATTGTGTCTATTTTCATATTCGTGCAGATTTGTCTTCAAGTCAGGCTAACTGAGACATCCACTTAAAGTTATTCTTTCCTACGTTTAAACAAACATTAAAGTCTTATTGATTTCCTGCTTAGCTAAACCTTTGTTTGGGTACGACAATATTTTTGGATAGAGTTTATGTGAAAAAGCAAACTAAGTTCGTTTTAACAAATATATAGCATCTAGTATATACATCATACTTTCAGAATACTTCTTGGCTCTGTCCACGGAAAAAAAGGGCTGTAGCATCTTTTCAACACACGTTTAATTAGTCTTCATTTCCAAAGCTAGCTATCACCAAATGTAGAATTATGCCAGAAACATAAAATGTCATATGCTCGAAGTATTTGTGAACATTCGTTAAATCAAATAAAGATCCATTTCTATCGAAGAGACCACACATTGCTAATCATTATGTTTCCATCAACGCTGATTCTTATTTCATTTCAGATCCAAATAACAACACTGTGTGTCTCTATATCATTAAGTGCATCCGTTGCCTTGCTGTGTCTCTTTTTTCCAAAAGTGTATGTGATAGTCTTCCAGCCACAGAAAAACGTACGAAAATTGACCATGAATTCTGCTAGTTATAAAATGGCCCAGACAGGAACAACAGGCACGACCAATAACTACGGTAAGAAATCCATTTTAATAGAAATATGTCATTGTACTGTGTTCCTATCTGCATCAGTGCCTTAAAAATGTATCAAAGTGTAACAGAGCGTCTTGGTTTTATCAACCAGCTCATGCAGAGATCCACAGAGAATTCCAAACATATAAATGTGACTCTCTATGGATTGTAAAGCAAATTTAGTTATGGAGATCTACGGATACTGCTAATATGGACAAAGCGGGAGTTCTTCTATAGCCAACTTCCCCCTCAGTACGACCCAAAGCTCTGGTAAATTCTAAACAGAACAAATATCTTTATTGTAAAAGCGGTCAATCTTTCGAACGACCCTTAATCTTACTGCAAAGCATTCTTAGAATGATTAATAAAGTTCAAAATAAGATCCATTATCCATGTAACCTATATAACAATAATGCAAAATACATTCGAATAATGCCAAATTGCTTTTACATTGAAAAAAGCTTATTTTGAGAAAAATTAAAATTATTACTTACTTCTTACGAAACTAGCTCAATAAACTATACAATTGTTCAGTTGAATCAAACATAATGAATTTTTTTTTCTGATGTGATTTATTATTTCTGAACGTTTTTCGTAAGTTCGATAGTATGTAGGACATTATATAATTAGTTAGAACACATTTACTTCAGGGTTCATTATCAATCATATACATTACATTTCATTACAATACATAGACATTTCATTACATGTACTTTTTTCTTGGCTGTTCACTCTTAAATTGATAAAGAGATTAATAATTCATTCAAAAATCCTAAAGGAATTACGCATCTAATTCCACAATTTAACCTTTGGTCCAGAAACCTCTCTTACTGCAGTGCAGGGTGTAATTGTGGATGGTTAAGCAAAAAAGGAGATATCTTTGCAATATATGTATATAGTTGTCGGACCATTCGCAAGATCCTATAGAATGGCAATTTCATGTGCCTCAGAAAGAGTAAGAGAATGCTAAATAGTAGATCCAAAAATCTATCATTGAAATAAGAAACTACATAACATCTAAATAACGATGAGGAATACGCCTGTTTGACACAACAGATTCATTGGAATATTTCAACTGACATAAAAATCAATGGACATGTATATAATATTGGTGAGAGACATATTAAGAAGAAATACAGGGAAAACTGGTTCCGGTCTCAAAATGTTCTACATACTTGTTCATGATTGTTTCAACATGCCTTCAGAATTCCACTGGAAAGTAGACAGTAGTCAAAAGATCTCTAATTGATAAGGACAAAATAAATTGTCAATCACAAACCAGAACATGAAGGCGTTTGTCATTAAAAGAAAAATGTGAAGACGATCTCTAGGTAGAGCAATTGTCGGGGAATTTGACAAGTCTGTCAAGGCAGAGTGCTTATTCCATATATTGATTAACAGAACGTCTCAAGTTCTGATTATGTAAACTAACGAAACCATGTCAAGAGATTTTGGTTGACGAAAACTAATAGAAATTTTGGGCAGTTATAAAGAGGTACATGTACTCTCTGAATTGGGTTCATCAAGACATTGAATTTTTTGTCCAATGCTGCATTGCCAAAGTTGCGAATATACAGAAAGTCCTTTGGCGAAACCCCATATAACATACTATTACACTACAGCAAATAAATGACAAATAAATGGAAACACCCCCCCCCCCCCAAAGACCAAACAATCGCATGATATTGCTCTGGTCCAACCTGTATTCATATTCGTATCACAGAGTCCATATGTTTCGTATCAGATCTTGACAATTGGAAGCAATTATGTGTAAACGCAAACCTAATTGGCAAAGGTTTGACGTTCCCTTGAACTTTGCCTCAATATGAATATCAAAGCGTATTGTGTATTCAGAATGGATATTAATAGGCAATAATGTAGTTATTAGTTTCTATCTAATATCTCTTAATAATATTGATATACCGTCACTCATAAGGTTCAAAATTAGTTTAGAGACGACAGGTCGAGTCGTCATTATAAGTTATTTCATGATTGCCTTTAGTTAATACGACTTGAACAGTTTGTTTCACATTAGCTGTAATGCATAAATAAAATGTGTAAATACTATTTCTGTTTATGTAAAAATTGACATATGCAATAACAATAAAATTGTTAAAATGCATTAGATGCTGAAATAAATGTAAATCGTAGACGAATTAGAATACGAAATATGATGTTACAGTTTGAAAAGAAACAATTCAATTCAATATTTTATTTATTAGAAATAAAAATGACTTGGTTCCTACAATTTGATACGATTGAAACATTAGGTTTACGACTGAGGTTCTTATGAATCAGCTTATCAAACTAGAATATGTGTAATCCTGGTATTCATAAAGATATAGGGGAAGAATTGTCAATAATAACCATGTTTTCAGCATTATAAAAGAAATTAGAGTACCTATAAAGACTCTATGGTCTTTTGACAAACAACATAAAAGCAAATTTTGTACACCCTGAAAAGCCAGTGAAATTGTTTATTTCATTACAATAAATGCACTAAAGCTGAAAAGGGCGAGTGGAATAATGAAGGTTTGCATTGACGTTGAAAAAAATGGCGATCACATAAGTTCTCAAAATCCCACAAAACACATAAAACCAAAATACAGGATCTTCAAACCCTAGGAATATTCCGTTGACACCTTTTTTCTTCTCTTTTCAGCTCCATCCTCAGAACATATCAGACTCAATGTTCAACAAAGATTTGGTGCCGGTACGACAACAGAAACGGAGACAGATCGAGATAGTCTAGCATCATTATAGATTAGAGAGTCAGTTACAATTAGCTTGTACTAGATAGATGTTCATGTGTTTCACGAGGTCTAGTGGCGTTCTTTGACAGTGCCTTTAGGGACCAAAGAAGTTGGACGACGATACAAGTTAGACGTAGTAGACAAATTAACATGTGTGTTAGTTAGAAAGAGTTAAATCGAACCAAAGACTTCTTACTTCAAGCCAAGTGTCCTAGAGCGAATTGATCGGTCTGTTTCGTGTAATTTCAAGTAGGTCGTATCTTAGATCGAAACTTGCTGACATAAATATATTTTTTCAGTCAACTAGGGATTCTGAGTGCACTGAAAAAAATATTACTAGATGAGAATGTATTTGTGTCAGCAAATTATTACAAACTTGTTTCAAATATGCTTGCCAAATATAAGGCTTAATTGCTTTACTGCTTTGTGTATCAAAGTTGATCCATCTGGATTGAAATATGGCTACCGCTACCAACATTAAATACTCAAGCGGTCCATAATGTCAAAATCATGGATCAATATAATGCTTTGGTACGAAAAATACAGGTCAATTCCTTAAAGGGAAATTAAGACCCCGGTTTTTTATAGACGAAATATCTTTAAGTATATCATTCATTGTAACGCTACGTTTGTTTTTTTGTCAACCTTTTTATGTACTGTCTTCAATACGTTGATTTGAATTCCATCATATGATCAAGGTACTATTTCACGAACACTCAAATTCATTTAGTCCTGCTTAGTACAATAAGTATCAAATCAGTCCAATGATCTCCTCGACGTTCAGATCTAATTATGATATACATTATTGTACTTGCGAAGACGCCAAATTGTCATGAATTATAATGGGAAATAAGGTTTATCTTTGGATCAACGAGCAAATACCCTTCCCACTGTTGACTCGCTCTTAGTGATACCTAGAGAGAGGGCCAAAAACTTTAAAAACTACCAGAACCTGTGATTAACTAGATGTTAGCAAATTACAATAGCACAAGGCGACCACCCGAACCAAATTTTGCCAGAAAGTAGATCATGAGCAACTGTTAACTATCGGGTTCCCTCGTGTGTCATCATGGTATTGATCAATTTGCAATCGAGTAACTTTTAATCTTTATGTATAGATATATTTTGTTCCGTAGAATCCAGTCCTAAACAAATTGAATTTAGTTGCGTGAATATCTGCTAGATGGACGAACAATATGACGGAGAGAGGTTGAACTGCCCTTGGATATACAAATTCTTCGATGTAAATTAAGAAAATTTGTAGCTTTAACCATTTGTGATACAACGGCGAGTCACATTCCGCCCACTTTTTGAATGGAAGGTGTTCGTGAAATGGTACCTTTAAAGTGTCAACTATTGACTAAAGTTCTTGTTACGGGTCTGTTATATTTGGGTCTAACGAAGCTGCGGTAAAACATCGCATGCTCAGAGTTGACTTTAATGTAACTTGTGCTCATATATAGAAGTAAACTATAATTGTCCACACACTTTTTTTTTATGATTGGCATTGTATTCTAAATGATATTCTAATATATGTTTTTTCTTCATTTTGAACACAATTTATTTTTTAAGATTCTAATCATTGACAAATTATCATTTTTATTGAAACGTCAAACCTTGGACAATCTTTTCAATCTGTGTTTTCATCAAAAATTGTCTATCAGATTCACATACTCGTTTCACAGATTCCACAAAAACACACACAACTTAGCATTTAATCGCATGTCGCGTCATTTATATAAATAATTCATCAAATGAATAACCATTGTCTATTTAAAAGATCAAAGTAATTTAAGGTTCATTAAAAAAGATAACCCAAACTTGAGATCAAATTGTACATTGTAAATAAACTAAACTGTATGGTTGTATTATGTACATCAAGGTGCTACGTGGTACAAATTAAACCTGCTTTGTTATATTGTGCTGTCGTGTGTACGATTTTCATTATTTGTAAATAAAATGAAGCTCTAGTCAAAAGGTGTCTTTGTACCTCCCACCCCTCCCCTCAACACCAATCACCCCCACTTCTTAAAACGAAGAAAAAACGCCATTGGGACCTTCAATATGATGTAAGCTTGTCTGAGCCAATAACCGCCTAATATTAACATGGTTTATATTAATTTTGGCTTACTTACAGTGCGTCACCAATTGCATATTTTACGATTTGATAACGCTACTCATACATGCAAGGAACGGTGGCAATATCGTTAATCGTTCTACGATAATGTAGACGGATATAAAAAAAAACACATGGATTTGGCAGACCTTTGAAAGTTATTTCCATTAAATGCTACTATTTTTGAACAGTATTGTGTATTCACATATTGCGTGAATGATGTTTATTTTACGATATCTCATAAATATTTCTCTTTGGTTTTATGCCATAACATCGATTTGTCATAGTGATTTTACTGCTCTTTAATCACAAATAAAGACAAAACATGAAATCTCCGGATATAGCCTTTGTACATCACAATACTAACTTTGGCAAGAAGTTCCAAATTCTGAACTTTATTCTCAAATATGGTTGTGAAGCACTGTAATTGGTAAATTCATTGATTTTCGTTTAATACAAAAATTTAATTACTAAAACAAAAAACAAAACAACAACTCTATACATCAAGTATACGGGGGGTAGCGCCGTTTGAGCGGAAATAAATGTTCATTTTATCATTCATCATCATTAAACTGAAATCAATGTGGCCGTTCTCATTTAAATACAAAAAGAAACATAAAAAAAATATATGAAATAATAATTTACGTGTGATTTAGATAAAATCTCATTTTATGAATGGTTGGGGGTCTAATATAATTGTAATACATATATATGATTAACAAAAGGAAGCGACAGTAATTATGAATTTTTTTTTTACGTGCACGATTGCTCACTATGTAGTCTCACAAAACTTATCATAGAGTAAAAAGCTCATACAAATGCAAGAGTCCTTCTTATATGCTTTATAATAGCCTAAAAACGGGCAGTGCCATGTAAATATTAATAAGATGAATGCTGCTAGATCACCTCATTTAAGGGCATCGCCAACTTTTGCATTTCTTCCCATTCGACTGCCTAAAGTGAAGTATTCTAGACAATAATCATGCTTAACTGCCTGACTTCTGTCCTATAAGAAGTGTTGAACGATAGTTAAACACCTGTAACCAAATAACCCATACTGTCTCTTTAAATTAGTAGGCAATATTGTTTTAAACTGTTGTAACAACATCCTGTCGACCTCTTTGATGTATTGCATCAGATCTATTGTAAGAACTACTGAGTTCTGTTTAGGTTGAAGTACATGATTTAACTCGTTCAGATCAGTTTCAGACAGGGCACTAGAGGGACAACATTGTCACAGCAGTGCTGTGGTGTTCTGTGGGCCCGATGTAGATTAAATACAGTTAGAAAGGCCTTCTACTGAGAGAGTAAGGGCGGGAGAGAAAATTGGCAGTGTATTCACGGTGTTTCCTTGGCTAACTCTGGGGTACAGATCTTTCTGTTGTTTTCATAATGTGATGTATTATAAATAAAGTGTATTGCATCGATAATCTATACGTCTGGCACAGTTTCTGTGGGGAGTCAGGAGGCCACCAAAGCTGGCTTGCTCACACGTATTTGTCTTTGAAACATTGACTGACCAAACAATCAAAATACACCAGCTTTCCCAATAAAACGTTGAGTCCATCCAATGCTTTGCGACCGAGAGTTAACATATGCGTTTTACATTTTTTGTCTTACAAAATAAAACTATAAATCCTCAAAAGAGAAATGTCAGATGTATATGTTGAAGTATTGTAAAGTTTTGTCAAAACTGAGACCTTCACCGAATTCACATCCCATTGGCGGAGGGTCACGGCAATATATCTCATCATCACATGTGGGCTGAAACAAATTTGAAAGTTAAGAAGCTATTATAAGCCTTACAGTTCTCATGACAGTCAAAGGCGAAAGTTTTAATCAATAAGAGGGGTACTATAAATAAATAAAGCACATTGTTGGAATTGAAAGATTGTCTGAGGAGAAGGTCAAGCATCCATCATTGGAAGAAAAGGCAAAAGATGAAATGTCAATTGAGCTTCTAATAACGGGGTAGAAGATTACTCTCTTACAAGCAAACATTTATCTCAATTTAAAAACCACTAAAGTGAAAGTTTTCCCGATCATTTTCAGTAAAGACTTTATATATGTGAACATTTAGTTGTGGGTCACACTTTACGATGATTGAGTTATTGTTACCTACGATTTCTAATAGTTGATCTGCAATGAAAATTGGGCTTACCTCGGTAATTAAAATCTTCGATTGTGGTAGAGAAGAAGACAGTTTTTGAATTCTAAACGGAATTGATGCATTAACTATTGCTTTTGTAGCTTACCAAGTTTTTTCAATAGGCATCGTTTCATTTCGAAGCAGATTTACTTACATTCGCCTTAGCAATTGGGGAGGTCAGGGGCGACACAATAGATAAAAGATCGGCTTTGAGACTGAGCAGTATTGCTAGAAATAGTAACAGAACGAAGACACATATAGTGGAAAGTGATTGACATAAGGCAATTGGAGAACAATTTAGACATGTTCACTCTGAAGCAGCTGGCGTGGTTCATTCCTTCACAGATTGAACAAACATTCCAAAAATCTAAATTAAAGCTTCAGAATCTAAAAAATACATTCAGAACAAGTAGTCTAGTCTGTTGCTTCTAATCATAGCATAACAGTAACAGAACTACTGCAATGTGATATTAATCCACAAAAAGCCAGGGTGACATGTAGCCCCATCTCTATATTGAATGCAACTACGTCTCTTGTAGATTGTTGGATGAACTTTAGTGGGAATTTTGAACAGTAGGGACTAAATTAAAGTTTATGAATTCGTTATTTCATACGGATGCAGATGAGGTTATTACTAGTTCCTTATAGCTTTTAGTTTCTCTAATTTTGGTGAATCAATGCTTTCGAATCTAACAGGAGGTTCTGAAGTCCTAAACGTAGTAATGTGTAATTTATCACTGTAAAAATTTCAGGCCTAGCTGTTGTTACGTGCCGTAACCTTGCTTGGTTAGCTTGAGACATTAATAATTAGTCCTATATTCAGCCGCAACCGGAATAACAAAGAATTAAATTCAATGATATACAAAGGATGTCACCGACTTTTACTTGCACCGATCTGTCTGAATTCAAATACCTTTCATTCATTCTCCACTGCATTTCTATCCGATATGGATTTTTTATAGTGGTGTTTGATGGATTAATGAAATTAAAAGATTGCTGTGGAGTTATTTGCATCACGAGAGGTCAACATCAATCAAAGTTCCACTGTAACATTCTCCAAATGAAAAAGCTAATAAACCGAACATGGTGGAATTTGAATATTAGCCATCAGTCACCATAAAAACATAAATCAAGCAGAAAAGGAAGTTATTTGATTACAACTGCTTTCAGACGAAGGAGCTTACTCTACAAAAACGAGAACTGCCTACATTGCGAGCCCTAAGCCAGATTTTCTATCGTTACATCCAGATTCAACAAGCGGGTACATAATACATTTTCAACCTCGCCGATTTCGAGGTTCAATGGTAATGAACATTGACTATTACAGAATGTACAAATCAACCGGTTGAAAACATGAATTTCCCTTAAGGTTTAACAAAATATGGGTTTTGTTAATAATGCTGTAAATTTTGGTTTATCAGATTTTCTACAGCTTTATTTCCAACTCTTCATTCCGACTTGCTATTTGTAATATTTAAACTAAGTTGACATACGACTTCAACATCTATATTAGATAAGGATGTAATTCTTAACTTGGTGAATATTTAAATAATCATAAAATCTAGGTTCATATCCTTCCTTACCGGGAAATATCAATGATTTCAGTTTGTATTAGATTTCTCATCTAATAAGGCAAATTTCTATTAAAAATTGACGATGATACCAGGTAAATCAACTGATGAGTATATACTATTATTGGTCAAGTTTAAATTGTTATTTTCATTCGAAGAGAAGTATTCCTTTACACCGAATTGAAATCTCATTATAACACGGATGTTATTTACTGGGGATGTGTTGAGGTTAGTTTGACACTATATTTTCTATTTTCAAATATCTTTTATATCAACACATTACAATAGAAAAAGAAGACGATGAAATATCAGAAAAGTTAAAAGTTATTCAGTGTAAATGACTACTGGTAAAGCAGTCAGTGTATAAAGAGTTAAGGGTACGTAACTCTGATATTGCATGTCAAAATAAAATTATATGCGTTTCGTAGTCTACTTTATTTTTCTACATTATTTTTTTGAATATTAAATTCTAACTTATTTTTGGCAACCCATGTCAACAAAAGTCTTAATTTCCCAAAGATTCTACAAACTACAAATTAAATACAAAGTAACATAAAGAATAAATCCACAGAAGAGCTATAAGATATATACATTTACAAATGGTCATTGATGCGGTCAGAAATAAAAAAAAGTATGCACTGTTATAATATAAAAAAATAAAATGATAATTTTCAAAAGGAATTCTGATAATATTCTTTAACTAGTTCACTGTTTCCATACCCCTTTTTTCTGAAAATACTGCATTTAGTTTTCTTATACCTGGGATGTACATTAACAAAATATAAATTCACTGTTAAAAGTATGCTCTATACATCAATTGCAGAGAGATATAAGATACCAGAGTTAAAATAGTGCTCAATATATCAATTGTAGAGAGATAAAAGATACCACTGTTAATATAGTGCTCAATACATCAATTGTGAAGAGATATAGTTAAAATAGTGCTCAAGATATCAATGTTAAAATACTGCTCAATACATCAATTGTAGAGCGATATATAGAAATACCACTGTTAAAATAGTGCTCAATACATCAATTGTAGTGAGATATAAGATACCACTGTTAAAATAGTGCTCAATACATCAATTGTAGAGCGATATATAGAAATACCACTGTTAAAATAGTGCTCAATACATCAATTGTAGAGCGATATTAAAATAGTGCTCAATACATCAATTGTAGAGCGATATATAGAAATACCACTGTTAAAATAGTGCTCAATACATCAATTGTAGAGCGATATAGAAATACCACTGTTAAAATGCTGCTCAATACATCAATTGTGGAGTGATATAGAAATACCACTGTTAAAATAGTGCTCAATACATCAATTGTAGAGCGATATATAGAAATACCACTGTTAAAATACTGCTCAATACATCAATTGTAGAGCGATATATAGAAATACCACTGTTAAAATACTGCTCAATACATCAATTGTAGAGTGATATAGAAATACCACTGTTAAAATGCTGCTCAATACATCAATTGTAGAGTGATATAGAAATACCACTGTTAACATGTGCTCAATACATCAATTGTAGAGCACTATAGAAATACCACTGTTAAAATGCTGCTCAATACATCAATTGCAGAGCGATATAGAAATACCACTGTTAAAATGCTGCTCAATACATCAATTGCAGAGCGATATAGAAGTATTAAAACACAACAGGGGCAAAATGGAATAAGCTTGTGTCTCAATTAAGTTCATATTATTTGGTGGGTGCAAAAAAAAATACAGCTTGTATCATCATAAGGTATCCATATTGAAGATTGAAACTGCTCTAATTCAACACACGAATTACATGACTTGAAATCAAAGTTGCTATATCTCCAAATTGGCGGTGGAAGTCAATTGAATGTACCCGGAACCTTAGTCGAATATAGTTACTTCCCTTTGAGCTGAGCTGACTTGCATGAAAACTGGAAGAGATCGATCCAGAATCACCAATTCAGGGACAATTCCTGGCAAATATAAGATAATTATGTGAGTATTTTACGGTATAGTAACAACAGGCATTTAGTTTTCCCCAATGCACAATTCATGGGAGTTTCTAGTCGTATTTTCCCCGGAAATCAGAAGAATATAACGTATTATTTCTATTGTTTAAACCAAGACCCAACACGAAGTTTCACTTAAGTCTAAATAATTCTTTCATGTAAAATTAATTCGCTTTATGTAAGTACATATTGAAATAAAGTTTTTAAGAATCAACACCAACATCATCTTCTGTTCTAATTGGGAATTCATTTACGTGTAAAGAATCAAGTAACGTGTAAGGAAGGTATAATGATAACGTTTATAAGGACAAGAACTTTAAAACCAATGCTTGATGGAAGAGTATTCATTAAACCTAATAGTTAAAAGCTCAAATAGGAGAGGAGGCAAGGGTCAGTTAATGGTGCTATTGATCGTGTATGTCTGGTCATTTCGGATCAATGTTTTTCTTTATTCGTCAAACTAGACGTTAATTCGTGTCTCTGATACTGAAGTCAGTTTAATTGGAATTACACATTGTCTTCATAATGCTGTCCCTAGCTGCATACTAGGGTTGTCAAAAAATTAAAAAAAAGAATGGACATTACAATACTTACAGATTGACTGACAAAAGTGTGAACAAAAAGAGACGCAATTTTAACGTTATTTTTGTGTTTTTTTTTTGTGTTGACAAATTGCCTTTTAGTTTTTCTAACGTGTAAGAACGTGTACGTACAGAGATAGATTATGTTGAACGTTGTGTGGATTATGTTGAACTTTGTGTACCTATCAACGACGTTAGATCAGAGACCATGTTGACCTGCGTTCCGAAATGTAAGCTTTTGATGTCTAATATTATTTGTGAAAAGAAAATCTTTCAACCAGATTATACCCAGACACGTAATCAGACTACAAATCTTTTAAAGACTTTGATTATTTACATTGAAATATCCAGCAATTAGGATTTCACCAATGAACATGTAAATTATATTAGAAAGACGATCACATGTTAGATGTATTGTTCTTGTGAAGGGGGCAACGTCAAGTGTTCTTAAGTATTGAACCACAGTTATCGTTCGTAAAGTAAATTGTTTAGGTAAAGGGCAATGTGTGCCACACGGTTAATGAGAAATTACTCCCTGAACATACTCTGAAGTCTATCGAAATTGGACAACTTGACCTTAAAATCACAAAAAACAATTACAGACTTCTTCCATAAACTTCCAACGTTAATGCCCATCGACGTTGGGGATGTCTGTGCTCCTGAGATGTTATATACCAGGGCAAGGACAGTTGAGCGATGAAACATATGGTTTCTTAGGGATTGGTATTTTTGGCGAAGTTGGCCAATCTTAATTCTATATAGATTTTGCAGATCGACGTAGGGTTTATTTGTATTGTCTTTGAAGGGGAGTGAATGTGTACCACACTTTCTCTGAAGAACATGTCAAGCAGATTCGAGAAAATATTTGTGTAGGCTTTGCCAAGGGGTTATTATATTGGAAACTATGTATTTTCAGATCGTTATTCATTAATGGCTGCTAAAACGAAAAGCGTGATTGATTTTTGAATGGAATTATGAAGTGACGTACAATTGTCGATCTGCTTCAGGTTTGTTCCTGAAGAACAGTGGAATTGAACGAAGCCTTTTGTAAAGAGCTACTGTATAATAAAAGAATGTTTCTTTCAAGCCGATATCCGTTTTCAGATTCAATTTCCTTCCAGTCAAAATAATTCAGTGGTAATTAGAATTAATTAAAACAGTTATGTGGTACCACCAAGAACGATTCTATTTAAATGCTGCAATTATAACCCGTTATGGTTCGAATGGATCGAAACTTTTAAAAAAAAATTACAATAAGGATTGTTCACTAGTCATCATTTAATTAAAGGCCGGATACAAACAACTTTTTTCTTCAAATAGTGAAATTAAATCAAATCCATTCGGTTCGAAACTATTAATCAAAATCAAAGTCAAATGCAATCGACGAAAATCGAGAAAACAAAAACAACAGTTTACTCACACGGAAGGTTAATAGAAAAATGATACAATGTAATTTTGGTTTGTGCTTCGGAAATGGAGGTAGGACTGTATTTTCTTTTTTTTTCTCCTAATCCGATGGATACAATTGAAACAACACACCTACATTGGGTGTGTATATTTTTGTTTGGTAAATCTTATTGCAAAATAAACCAAATAAATGCAAAGGAGAAAAACGATTGCAAGATTAATCTCCTTCCTTATTGTCTGAACAATGTTTCGTCGTACAAACCACAGCTTTATAAGTCAGTTGACGATGTTTCCCCAATATCATTTTGATCTCACTCGCAATACAAGACTTTTCAGATTCAACTGAATCTGATGTATGTATTTCTTGGCAATTAAACTACCTAGAATTCAGCAACTTGTTTTCTATTGAGAACAAGTCCATGGTCAATTACGGCCAGAAGCATGTAGCTTATTTGATGAGCCTGTCGAAAGCCTAATATTACCACTAGTAAATGAGATACTTCAGATGAGATATGGACATATTTACATTTTCTAACAACAGCCGCATTTAAATATGTATGGGATATCTAACAACATTGCTTTTCTTTATACGTGGATTCATTTGGAAAGAGTTGCAAGAAGGGACCAATATGATTGGCGATTTTAACGGTTGCTAAATGAATAAATAGTGATTAAATCAGCAGTAAACTGGCAAACCAAGCAGCAAGGCATTGGAATAAGTATTCAAAGGCTTTATCATATAATAACAGTACAAAGATGCAAAAAAAAAAGAGATATAGATATAACATGACAATCTTTGATGAAATGATCAAAAACTACCCTTCCTTCGCTCAAAAAAAGATAATGTCGCGAAGTGCATTCCAAAAATTGTCAGATCACGGATATTCTCGTATGGCAGAAATCCAAATAGAGTAAGACTTGACCGAATGTGGTTAGAGGTTATTCAAATTCGACAAAGCCTTTCACAGTTTGCAATAATATATAGCTTTGTATCTCGTAAGTGGGTTAAATGAATATTGTGCTCTCGTTTAACTGTATTGGACTGTATTATGCAGAATACATGCTATACCTAATACAGATTATACTATATTGTAAAGGCTGACTTGCCACACCGGTTACCTATTCAAATTGAGATAACAGTTTTTTTTAGACTCATGTCACGTGACAACATGGCGACGGTGATAAAAGGAAAATTATAACTATTTAGGAGATAGGTGTACCTGTATTTATACCAAGTTTAGATGAAATTAATCCATCTCCAAAAAGGGTGAGTAACCTGCAACGATTAATAATTAGAGGCGAAGAACAAGAATACCTAATCGTGCCTTATCGCAGTTAACATAAACATAACTATGCCTAGTTTTAAGATCGGAGGTTATGTTATAGTAATATTTTGTAAGTTTGTTTATCTTCAGTGTTTGAAGTATATTTCAAATAGTTATACTAATAGTGTCCTTTTCATTAAGGATCATTAAGTATACAATAAAAAATATTAAGAGGTATATTTGACTTCGATTTGTATATCTTATACATATGTATATATAATAATATAAATCTTTCAATACTAACGTAGACAAGGAAAGTAGATTATGAAAATATAACAATGAAAAAAATAACATAACATAAATATAATCCTTAAGCTGACAGATACAAAATATCACAATAGATATTGACAAGTCGTGTATGAGCTCGTTATATAGAATTACAGACAAGCAAAATGTACGAAGTCACAAAGCAGTATTCGTGGGTGTTTAACCACAAAATGAAAGTGGCAAATTTATGCAAAAAAATGAAAGCGAGCAGCATAATATATTATCTTTTCAAGAAGTTAATGCCGCTGTTTTTGATTTCCGTCAACGCACACTGTATGTTAAGCTTAATTAGCCTAGACTAGAATAGAACATCAGACGGAAAACTCCCTTTCATATCATATTGAGTTGCCTAATATTGTGAAATACATGTATCGAGTATGAGGAAAAAACTGCCTAATGAAAAGTAATATAACAAAATTGATATTCTATGTTGTGTTATTATCTATTTTCGTCACGCTCTGATTGTGACTGGTATAATGTATGGAGTGTAACAAATATTATTCAAATCAATATTAGGTTAGTTTGGTATTACTTAAAATGTGAAATAAAATTGTTGGTGGGTAGGTATAATGTACTGTCAACATTTCGTTTTAGTTCAATCTCTTTTTGAAGAGATACAGCGTAGACTATGCAAAGAGAAACCCCCATCTCCAATATGTAAATGGGAATAACAAACTTCAGAACCAAAAACCTGAGAACCTTCGTGAACTGAACGTTTAAGATTAGCCCAATTAGGTGCAAAAGAGTAAGACGTAAAACTCCATTCATTTCATTTAAAGTGACACTTCATTACAAGTACACTTAATTAGTATTAAAGCTGTCCGTCTACGAGAAGGATTACGTGTAAAAGCACATTTTAGGCATTTTCAAAACTAATATTTTATATCTCGTTCTAGAGAAAGAAGACTTGGGGTTACATATACTTAAAATATACAATGCAAAACATATCTTCGTTTACATTTCACTTCATGCCAATAGAGATGATTGACAGAACATACTAGGTAAATACACAATATTGTGTACAATAATAAAATAACAGAGTTATCAGATCGATTAATTGGATGTTCTAATTAGTTTAACCAATAGTTCAAACCCAATCAAGTGATAAAATACCAATGCACCTAGTTTGATTAATTTGATAATTGTCGTAAGGTCACGGTAAGTCTAGCAGAACTTTATTGATCACAAGGAGTGGTGGTCTTTGTAGCTTCATGTATATGAGGCAAGTCTTTGCATGAGATTATTCTCTTCAGTTTAACAGTTAATCAGGTATGATATGAAACAGATCTTGGTGAAATAAAATTATGATTTTTTTTTGGAAAATTTGAAACATTCATAAATGACAATTATGAATTTTAAAACGTTCACTATCTAGTGCAATAGGGTGCCTATTTGTCAAACACAGGAATCAATTGAGTTGTAAGCTTATACATATCAATTTATGGATGTCATTTCCGATTTCAGTTCAGATAACAATTTAATCTTTAAAATGCAGTTCAGATTACAATTTAATCTTTGGCTTTCAGTTCAAATTTCAATTTAATCTTTAGATTTCAGTTCAAATTTCAATTTAAACTTTATTACAGTTCAGATTACAATTTAGACTTAAAAAAAAGTAGTATATTTGCAACTGTGAAGCGAATAACGCAGTTGCTCTCAAATTTGCCAGTAGCAAAGGCCGACCTGTTTCCCCGTTGAATTTAAATCATAATTACTAAGACTGCACATACTTGGGATTTACATTTAGAATAAAATATGGACGAATTTTAAGAAGCAAATGTTTAAGAAGCAAATGTTTCTGTTATACACTTATGTAAAGAAAAAAAAAAATTTTTGAAAGCTCATTCGCTAAATAATGAACCGTGTTTATCACTCAGTAATTTGAAATAAAAACAATAAGGAAACAATAACAATAGGTAGCTCAACCTCGTTTTCCTGGTTGCGTTTTGTTTAGGAGATAATGTAGCTGTCTATTTAGCAGAAGTTTTTATGATTCCACCTGATCACAGACAAAGGCACTATCCGTACTTATTTATGTCCAGTCTTGTTTTTATCGTGGCTTACATTCAGAAATCTTTTGACTCGTTCATAATAAAGACTTAGTTCGTTTATCAATACGATACATAAATAAATTATATTTTCACTTGTTGCAGAAAATGGTTATTCGAATGGTACTGGTGGGAGAAACAGGGACTGGCAAAAGCTCGACTGGAAATTCTATATTAGCTCAAAATGTGTTTCCAGTGAGCACGAAAGGAACTCCTACAACACGGACGTGTGCTGCGGGTGAAACGACGAGATTCGGCACTAAATTCGTCATTGTAGACACACCAAGCTATTTTGATGGGAATGACATCGATGCAGAAATAAAGAAAAGCATTAAGAGATGTGTTGAATTGGCTCATCCTGGACCGCAGGTTTTTCTGTTTGTGTTTAGCTGTAGTTCAAGGTTTTGTGAAAATGATACTTGTGTTATCGATTGGTTTAAAGAGTTTTTCGGTGAAGAGATATACAAACATGCCGTTATAGTTTTCACTTCAAAAAATTCTAAACTATGTAAAGGATCAATAAGCAAGTTTGTAAGAGGATCTGCCTCAGAGCTTCGGAATTTAATTGAGCTGTGTGGGAATAGAATTGTAGCCATAGATAACGCCTCTCCTAGTGAATTAAACGATGTAGATATTCGAAATCTTATCAGTATTGTAGTTGATCTCGTAAACGATAGGAATTTAAATCACTTAGATTTTGACACTGTGAATAATAATTCTTCGCCAGTTGAAAACAATTCTGAGCGGAACTCCATGACAAGGTCAGGTAGTATAACTGACGACAAGTTCGTCTTGTATGAAAAGAACACTGGACCGCCCAATAAAACCAACCCTCCAAATACGACGACTGCAAACAATCACGTCCAATTCAACTCCACGAAGACTCCAAGCATCAGCAGCATCCCCACAATAGTTGAACCTCCACTTAAAAAGTGCCTGTATTATGATTGCTCCGATGAACTTGTGAAGCAGCAAATCATGGTTCTTGGTGACGAGGTGTCGGAAATGAATCGATTAAAAGACAAACTGACCAAAGAAGTTGAATTTAAAAACGGTCAGAAGGACTCTTTGTGGTGTGATTTGGCAGAAAGTGGCATTTCCATAGCCACACAATTCGACCAGTTTCTGAACGATATCTTCCAAGATGAAGCCGATCTACTGGCCCCTGCACATCTCAAACGGACATTTACTAGGAAAGGGGCCGTTCGAAAATCTAAACATTAAATATACCTGTAGAGCTTTTTAGATATTTTGTGCCAATTAAAATTGCGGATGACATTAGAATATTTAGTAAGGTATTAAGGCCAAGTAGATATGCTTATTAAATTTTTTCACCCTTATGTGGTGTTTTCCAGATACCTTTATACTAGATCGTACATATTAATAACTAGAAAAGATCCTCGATAGTGACTGCATATCGTAAACGATTCGCTTTTTTATCTTAAAGACATAGAAAGGTATTAAGCGAGAACAGATTGTTGAGAAATTAATTCGTTCTAAAAGGGGACAGGTTTCGCCAGATGCAAAGTTTACCACCATTATACTTATGGTAACGAGGCTAGCTAATATTGTGCCAACTACGAGGAAGGAACAATCGTATTTATTCTATCGAATGGAATTTTCTGGTGCTTGTCCCTCTTGTAACACTGATCATCGTTTTCATTTTCTTTAAGTCAATAGTCTCAGTCTATTGGTTGTTTATCTGAGTAATCTGATGACAAAAGTAAAGATTATGTGTCAAAAAGTGAAAAATGCAATTACTCAATGTGTATAGCACTAGGTCGTGGAATACGAACTGAACTAGGTTAGCTTGTCGCATTAATCTATCATGAGTGTGGCGTTATCTTTCACTATTCGGACAAGTAGAAAGATATTGTAAACGAACCAGTTTATTAAAACTATGTGAAATGCCTTATTAATAAAATAAACGATAAATATGTATCAGGTTTTTTGTTGGGTCGGAGTAGCTCAAACTAGTAAGAAGCTTGAAATCTGAAGGGCTGACATGCATAAGGCAGGGGTTCTCAATCTTTTTATTACTTCTTTAGGGTCGTTGATCGATTTCATTACCCTTCACCTGTAAATTCTTACTATTTCGTGATTTTTTCTTAGGTTTTCACTACCATTTTTTTTTATCATTTCGGAGAATATAGCCTGGCTGAATAGAACGTCTTCAATCATATTTGTCCAAAATTGTATGCTAGACTGCAAACCGCCCCATTACCCTTGATCACTTGTTAGATTAAATGGAGACGAAAACGAATAGAAACGAAATTGTATTTAGAATTATAATTATTAAAAATGTTGATATAAATGAATAATGTTCTAAATGTAAAGCGACATTACACATTATTATTGGTCGTAATAAAATAGTTCGTGTCGAGATAAATGCTAGTAAACAATAAAAATTGATATGATTTATGATAGATATCTATGATCATCTCTTTTTGTAATAATGTAGAGCAGAATTCGCATTGTTGTCATAAATCGCTTGACATTTCAGAATATGACGTTTAAAAAATACAAAGTCTGAAAGTTTCATTTACAATATTTTCAGTAACATTGATGATGTAAGACAATTGGATGACATTGACACGATAAGAGTTTTTACTTTGTTCGGATTGAATAATAAAATTGCGTGCTACAGGCTGACCCTTCGATATTTCTCCACTTGTTGCAGCTACATCAACAGATAAATGGAGGATAATGTCGTTCTTCCGGAAAACGAAGCAAATAATTGTACGTTTAAATTGTTTCATTAATATGCAAAAAAAAATTAATGTCCACAAACGATATGACAGTCGGAAAAATCACATATTTTGAAACTAGCTCAAAAGAAGGTTGAAAGAAAGCTTATTTTCTAGTGAAAGTTGCAAGAACATGGAATTTCTATAACGAGTCCATTTTGACGAAGGTTGCAATGATAACCAAGACAATTAATACACATGCAACCGAGGAACACGGTAAACTGTAAAAGTGACCAAGCCTTATTAAATATTAGAGCATATACTTTATTAATATGTGGGGATTTGATTATATCGTGTTTGAATTGTGTAGCGTCCCAGGAGTTGAATCATAATTACTCTAGACCATCTGCTACGAAGTTCAATGGGAATTTTTATCGGCGACCAGAATAGAACCATCACAATCTAGTACCAAACATACAATATAGTTAGTGAACACTTAACACAACCTAGATATTGCGAAACAACGGCAAGTGTTTCAAGCGACAAAGTAAGTCGGAAGCTCTTTGTTACTGATGAAGAAGCCTGCGATTAACAGTTTAGGTCAGTCCGTACCATCTGTGTCAGACCGGACATTGATTAGTCCAGACAAATATATCAAATCTTCAAAGGAAAGAGAGGGAAGTCAGTATTTGACCTCAATAATAATTTATTATTTAAAAGAAATATGATTACGTAGCCTACCTTACATCAGGAAGAGCAAACCAAATGATAATGCTGTTCATAGTAAACTAAAAACAATCAGAACATAACAGATACTATACTTCTCGCCCGTTGGACGAGTTATGTTCTAATTTCAGATCAGAATAAGAACAGAAGAAAACCCAATATCAAGACCCTTAATCCCAATTTCTAAATAAAGTATCTGTTCCACCCTAGGCCTGTACATTTATGAGAATCAAATCCCTTCCCTGAAAACAAAACAGACTAGAATAAGCAGTTTAAATTAAAATCTTTAACTGGAAATACACCTAACCATCAAATCACGTGGCATGTGTACACGTGCATAATTAGAGTAGGAAATATATAACAAGTCACAAATGAAATAGGCTTTTATAGAGAATCAACATTTAAATGTCGCAGGAGCTGCCATATCAATTTACAATTCATACATTATCGTTTGACATAATATCCTGCTTAACACTTCGCTATTGACTGAACACATTCTACCTGAAAATCATGGTAACAGTTGGCGCAAAGGGATTGTTTGTGTGTGTTCGTCGAACGGTCCAGACGTCATATCCTCGTCCTGAAAAGGTGAACTTAATTGGAATGGTTCAAACATAGGTTGTTACTGATGCCAATGAATAGTCCAGAAACCTGTACAACTATTTGAGAAGGTCATGGAATACACTGGAGAATACTGTGGCCAATGCTTAATGTTGCACCTCTCATTTCACGACCCTTGCCCTAAAGAGTATCCCCGTGGGATATCGCAAAAAGGACAATATTGCCCACACCGCGGCGTTGTTTGTATTTATATCTCAAAAATGTACAACAGAGTATAACTTTTTCAACTAGGAATGTCCATTACATCTTCGACATGGTTTACGAAATTTGCATCAAAGTAAAGTATTATTTAGCAATATATGGGTGCAATTACAAAATTTTTCCTGCAAAAAATATCTGTACAGTTCAAACAGTTCTTTCCATGACGAATGATTGTACATGGTGGTGGGTGACGATGTACAAATTATTTTAAGATTTTACTTATATAACACAAAATAGACCATAGTTTAGTCTTTAATCTATGACTTTCACATATTTGAGTGGACCGGTAATGTAAACTATTAGCGCCTCCACCTTGTACCTCGTATCTTCAAATTACACATATTATCTTTTTATTTACAAAATCTCAAAGATAAATAAACAAAAAAAAAGTGTGTTACATCAGCCTGTCGACGTTAAAGATGTATATCCTGAACTTACATGATTTTTTATGTTGATATTTTATGGTTCTCTAACATACAAAGGTTAATTTGAAACGCGTAACTAACAAATACTAATAAAATGATATTCCATATAAAGTTAGAAATGAACGGGGTAAAATTAAGTCGTATATCAAGTGTAATCCTAACAAGTAATCGGATTACCCAATAAGGTGCTAAATTGTACATCCTAACACAACAATGATACACGAGTGTTGATACTTGCATTTGTCAAGAAATTGAAAATTAACATTCAAGTGTTACCACAACTCATTTTAAAACAGGAAGTTATAGAAGGGAATCTATTTTTAAGGTTCTTTTCCACTCTGAAGTGATTACATTTTTTAAACATCATTTTCACATATGACCAACTGTAGAATATGGGAAAATGTCTAATCCGTTTATACAATTTTAATATAGTTTTGGATTCTATTTAATCGTTTAATGGAATATTACAGGATTTGTGTAGAAATATCAGAAAGCAGTAAAAACCCGATTGGAAACACGCGAGCTATAGAATTGATCTCATATAGAAGCAATGCGCATGTCGTGGTTCTAACAGTGAAAATAACAGTGAGGAACTACAGTTCTACTTGGCGTTATCCTTTACCGTTATAATCAAGTGGCCAAAGATGAAGCGTGATTCTTACTTTGTTTCTGATGTTTAGTTTTCTGTGTTGACAAAACCATGTGAATCAACAGTAAAGAAAAGTATGGTTTTAAGTTTCATTTCCTCACTTCTGTGGACCTGTTTAATTTTGTTAACTTTGGTAACACTTTCAACGCAGCAGTATCGTGATAAAATTGTGACGGATGGTGACGTAATTTTCGGGGGTTTGTTTCCAATGCATGAAAAGGGACAGAGTGGACGGGATTGTGGTCGTATAAAGAAAGAAAAGGGTATACAACGTATGGAGGCTATGTTATATGCGGTTGACAAAATAAATCGAGAAAAATCCTTGTTTCCCGGTTTAAAAATTGGCGTGCACATTTTAGATACATGCAGTCATGATACCTACGCATTGGAACAGAGCATGGATTTTATTAAAGCCCAATTAAACATGATTGGGCATGCGGATTATCAATGCAATAATGGGGAGCTTCCTTCCAGAAACTTAAAGCCAGTTGCTGGAGTTATAGGTGCCGCATCCAGTCCTGTGTCGATTATGGTTGCTAATGTACTGAGACTTTTTAAGGTAAGTTTACAGATGATCCAAGACGAACTACATGTACATGTTTTGTATAAGATAGTAAATGTTGAAAAATGGCTCAAACCAGAAAAAGCACTGGACGAATGTTTCCATGGAACATTTCAGCGTTTATATATGCATGTGACAGGAAAAAGAGTACGTAATGACACATTTGAGAAAAATTTTAATATTTACAAATGCAAAAACTATAACAGGCATAGAACATAACGCTTCCCATGAGCATTTTAGTATTATTGAATGCAAATAATCAGTAAAAGACGTAATTGCACTTTCGACAAACATTTCTGCATTTAACTTATATAAGGAGCATATAGGTAAACGCTCTTCCAATGATCACTTCAGCGTGTAACTCATACAAAATCATACGACATATTAGCACTTCCGATTAACATTACATCGTTTTATTCATTGATTACACGTAAGAACTTTTGTTATATTTACTGGCTAGACAAAGGGACACGATGACATAATTAACTAAAGAAAATCTTTACAAGAGTTGGACAGCTTTCCATTAACACATTTATATAAAACATAACATCAATACAAATCCAAAATATAAACCACAACAAAAACCCTTTGCATATTCATACCGAATTTACCAAATAACAGTATGACTATTTATCCATGTTAAATTGGAAATGGATATATGCTCAAGAAATGCGAGTATATCCCACGGGATATGAAATTATATTTGATAAACCTTGTGGTTTGTTTTAATTTTTGAAGATGATAAAAATATTTATAATACTCTTAAATGAAATCAGAAATAATTCATCACCTCCAGCCATCTGCACACTTTCATGTTAAATCACACGAAATATTGAGTAGATAGATTAAATTTATTAAGTGTTATAAAGTTTTTCGGCATCTAAAGTTTCATTTAGATGGACCCAATTCGATTTAATGCATCAGATCTGTCGCAGTAGATATGAAAGAAAAACTCATCTCTTGAAAGTGACTGAATACAAGTTACTGAGATCATCAGAATGGATGATCGCAGGTTCAAACCATTCAGGTCGACATCAAGTTCAAATTATTGATGAAAACAAAAAAATAGTTACTGGTGGCATCTGAGATTGGACAGTCTTTGGTGTGCTCTGGCCGACAATACCCAATAGATCAGAATCTTGCTTGTAGATGTGGAGAAACCCTTTGGTACTGACACTCTATCATCATGGTTCGACTTTATATCGAACAATGGCGGGATTGCCTCAAATGAAGTTCTTTATTTATAGTCAGTTACATGTTTTATTATTTATTCAAAGTTTATTAATAATCCAGTTAAAGTTCTTGGTCCACAAATGTCACAATAGCATAGAGCTCAAATCAGATATTTCTGTCAAAGCTCATTCATGAGGCATTATCATGCAATGGTATTGCAGTTGTAATTTTTATGATTGACCCTGCAGAACATATGGTCAAAATGTTCCTTAGACTTCAAAATAAGAAGCCTCGGTTCGCTGGTCGCTTCCTGTTGAATGGTTCATACTAAGACATTCCAGAAACCCTTTTATGGCTGGCTCATATAAGGACTTAAAAGGATTCCTAATTTTGAATGTATTGAAGTTTCTTGGTGGCATATGTATACATGTACTTCAAAATAGGGAACGTCGGTTCGTGAATTAACTTAATCGCCCTTCTATTTGCCATATTATGCCTGAATATGAAATTTGTTACCCAATCAAACGTGGCATGCATTGGTACATCATTGCACCCTACGAATGGACTAAGAGCTCGATCACTTTTGTTTGGCAAACATTAAAGTAACTATGGATTTCTTGTAAAGCTATAAAATGGAAACCCAATCCTTCATTCTTATACATATATAACCACTTAAAGAATAATACTACTACATGCTAACTAATGAGTGCTTTGAGCTTTTGATTTGAACGGACTAACAGACATATTAGGTTCTTAATAACGAAAGTTGACAGAGAAGTAATTTTCGACAGGGTATTCGTTAGACCCTTTTCTAGCAAATTATTTGGATTGATGGTGTTTTGACAAAGCCTGACACGATTATAATGAGACCTTTTTCTAGCAGATTCGTTGGATTGATGGTGTTTTGACAAAGCCTGACACGATTATAATGAGACCCTTTTCTAGCAGATTCTTTGGATTGATGGTGTTGTAAAATCCTGGCACCATTATAATGAGACCTTTTTCTAGAAGATTCTTTGGATTGATGGTGTTTTGACAAAGCCTGACACGATTATAATGAGACCTTTTTCTAGCAGATTCGTTGGATTGATGGTGTTTTGACAAAGCCCGACAAGATTATAATGAGACCTTTTTCAAGCAGATTCTTTGGATTGATGTTGGTTTGAAAAAGCCTGGCACGATTATAATGAGACCTTTTTCTAACAGATTCTTTGGATTGATGGTGTTTTAAAAATGCCTGATTAATTGTTAGTACTTGTTTGGCTAACAGAACAGTTGACAATCGAAATAGAAAAGGTTAATGCATCATAAGAATCGTTTTTAATAATAGAACATTGCATCGTGAAAGTTGTCGTTTTCAAGTGAAAAATGAAATAAAAAGAAATAAAATCTATTTCATTTTCAAAGGAACCTTCAAAGAGAGGTGACTTTGCCATAACCCGGCATTACCAATTTCAGACTAATGACTAGCTATAACTAATGTTTTATGAACGGTAATGAAGTCGACGATCGTTTTCTGCAGACATCGTAATAAAAGTAAAATTAGCTATCAATAACTTGATCAGAAAATCATAAAGGCTATTAATCATATCATCAATACACTATTACATCCTGTAGTAATTGACGAGATCGAAACTACATCGATAAAACACAATTACTAACATACAAAGCTCTTTTTCTAACTTATTGAATTTTTAAAAGCCCACAAACACAAGAAATCAATGTAACCCATATTGGACATCGATTAGACGTCCATCTGACGACTAAGATCTATCATTGTCACTTGCCTTTGATGTCGCCCCAGCTTTAATTTGATAATTGACCGAATCCAGCATTTACTAAATGACAAGTTATGTAAGCGACAAAAGCATAGATTTACCATAAAAAGTCGTTGAATGTATCAATTCATATTAAATGCTTTTTCCTTTGTCTCATTCTAAATGAAAAACCATGTTTTGAAAGGAGAATAATTTCAGCTAGGAAGCAATTTCGTGTTTGCCAATGCTTCATTAGATCCTATCGTGAAGGTTAAGAGTCTAAACCACCAAAGTGACAAACGTCCGTATTGAAGTCGAAAGAATATAATTAACTATTCCTTACTGTTCTCTGAAGTTTTTATAAAAGCGTTTTAGCAATAAAGTATTTACAGAGATATTTGATGACAAAATTCGCAAATTACGCCACCTCTGAATGGTATAAAGAGCTGACTGTAAACAAGATGCAATTGCATGCATAGCGTCTGATTAACCATATTAAATGAATCTAAATTTCCTCTTCTGGCGATGGTATTATTTTTTTTTTCAAACGATGATTAAATCAGTCATTGGACAAGAGATGTATTATTTATGTTGATTAGGCCCAAACATTACGTTCATGCTATCTCTTTAGGCAGAAAAAAACTATCAGTTGATTGCTTATATCTTTTGGCAATTGGCCACATTGCAGGTACAAGTATAACAGTACTAAGCTTAAGGCTTCATCTTTTCAGAAGATATCCAGGGTTCGCACAAAATATGCTCGGAACTCACTGGCGACACTCACCATAGTGATAGACCTTGGGGCGCCAAAGTTTGAAGCTCGTAGGTTGATTGTTATTTTTGCTGATGAATTATTGCATTGTCATATTGTTCTTTGGGTGCTTGAAAGTGTGTCTTTCACACAAAAGACTACAAAGTATTATGCCAATCCGTTAAGTACGTTCGCCCGTGGGAGGAATTCATTCCTTTCTTACTATATTTAAAAATAACCTTATATAATATTTTTATCTGGTTTGCAAAGAAAGAAAGCATTGTTGGCAACAGCCGCGTTCAGGGACAAGGTATTAATACATTAATGTTTCCATACACGTCATTCAATTAATCTTAAAATACTTTGGAGCAGACTAATCTGAAGTGTGCTGGTTTATTCAAAGAGGTAAATATAATTATAGCAGTCTGACTATATTGACGTCCATCCTAAAATAAGCTCTTAGACTGTATTTTTTTTTAAAATTAGAAGCTAGTTTAGTTTTAAACGCTGAATCGGAGATACAATACGTCATTGCACAAGTGGGTCTTGACATACCTCCCACCGACCACAAATCATAATTTTAACGTCTTTACGAGCATTATAAAGGCTCAAATTACTTTGCTATAAGGTGAAATGATTTTGATGAAAGAATCGATTACCTGGCGCCCGTTTCATTAAAAAAAGATTAAAGCGGGAAAATATGCCGTTAAATTAAATTGAATTTTATGGTGAAGTTTTTTTTTAAAAGAGTTATAAGTCAATGAATCGGAAACAACGCGGATTACCCCTACTGTGACAATAACGGAAAAACCATGAAATTACAATATTAACGTAAATTGATAAACAGATTCCAAGCAAACTCCCTCTTTAAGTAAATTACATTGTATTTGGTTTCTCTCGTAGCATATTTCTCAATTTAATTCAACAAATTTATAATGTTCAAATTTTATGTGCATTCCGATTTGTTCGGAATTCTGTTAACTGTATAGTGACCAATTGAAATTCATAAAATAATGGTGAATACTTAAAACGGAAGTCAAATGAACTTTAGAACATTTCCAGGGAATTAATGTACAGCTGAGCAAAGGCCAGTGAACTGAAGTAACAAAAGAAAAATAACCACAACCTTCTTGAAAACAAATATGATTATTCTTGAAAATAAAATAAAAAATATTCCAGACTGCTGTCAGAAAATGTGTTAATTAATCGACAGAAGCGAATACAACGTATACTGAAGAGAACTTTTGAAAAATATTGAAGGACAATTATCAATCCATATATATCTACTATACGAGATTATGAATTTCTTTCATTTAAATTCCCCCCCCCCCTTCTCAAATAAGAAATAATTAATTAATTAATAATTAAAACATTCTCCTTTAGTATGGCGTCACGACATTTTCTGAAGTGTTTTATATGTTTCAGAAAGGTTTGATTATGTCTTGCGGCCCACTCCCTTAAAAAAAACACGAATAGTTGAAGCTACAGAGAATTTTTCTTGGCACAATGTCAGTTTTCTGTGGTCAGAAAAGCATCGAACGGGCACCACAGCTCCAGAGGAAAACAACGAAACCTTAATCTGACAACATTCATTTAGGGAAGCATAAAGCTTTTGCAGAAAGCAGTAACATGAAATTTGTATAAACTCTTTTGCCTAAATTGTAGATTCAGCTAGTTTAACTTGTTTTAATCGAATGCAAAATTTCCTAGTCGAAAACAAGAAATGACATGCATGTATCAATGATCATAGATAGAAGCCACAAATGATATGTTTGTCTTGCAGAAAACTGTCAAAGAAGACAGAGAGACAAACCAACCGCCTACATGAAGCGATTATGAGACTCCAGTGACTGAATAAAACCCTTCTTCAGTTACTGGAACCAATTATAGACCTTCATTGTCCTAATATTGTGTCGTTTATCGCCATACTAGCTTTCGTGTTTGATAAAAGAAAGTGATTGACCAGCTATAATTACTCTCGACCTAGACGATATTCTATATTTCATTTGTTGTGCTCTGATTCGGGGTGAGAAACCCTTTACATTACCGACATCGACCGGGACCGAAGAAAAACAAGCTTACACACCACGTACGACGTAGAGGAATGATAAAATATTTATTTTCCAATTAAGAGCGTGAATATTGACAGAAAATAATCTAGTATACTTTGTAACAATTCTTCACTTAAATCAAATAAAAGATGTATGTAGTTTTCGTATTTATCGGCAATAGAACATTCTGGAAAAAAAAAGACCAATGTATGGCAATCTGCCATAAGAACTGGAGAGCGGTTTGCTTAAACCGTGTCGAAAATGAAAAGAAACCCGTAACATATGTACGTTTTCGCTTTTCAATCTCAACTGCGAGAGAGCTTTACAAACCTTATGATCAGACAAATTTCGTAAAAAAAAAATGAATGATTTACTAAGATACTTGAATGCTGTATAAAAGGCTAGGGCAATACAACGTCTGATTTAGGTGTATTTCTTCATTTTCTGGACTGCATTAGGGAAGGTGTAGGTGTTTATTCAAATGATGAATGGGTAAATGGTAACGGAAGAATGAAAAAAGATAAGATTTTGGCTATGGACCAACTAGCATAATAAAGTCTTGCAACTAGAACTTTAGTTCATGTGCTTGAAGAATTGAACACCACTGTAGCAAAAGATGGTAACACAATGTTCCAACAGATCGCCAGTCTTGTTGTACTTTTCGAGAATGCTTCGATCAACACAAAAGAAATATTCCAAGACATTTTTAATTCACATCGAGAAAACTGAAGAAAGTGATATACCGCTTCCGTCTGATAACCGGATTTTCAAGAGTGTATAATCAATTGAAATTGAACTTTAGATAATAATAGTTCACAGTATTTAGTTAACCTTTAAGGTTGATTTTTTCCATATAAAAACACAGTCATACTTAAGGGAAATTGTTTTTTCAATAGCCGGTCTCGACAAAGACTATGTAGGAACGTATTTTGGTTTCAAATTCCAGAAGGTCTCTAATGAATTCCGCACCGTCCAATAATGTTTTTGTTGAAATAAAAGATAACCGATGAAAAGAATTTCACCACTCAATTTCCTCATTAAAATTTTGTTTATTCAGTAATTTTCTGGTGATTTTAATGGGAATGAAAAGTTTTATTGTTGAATAAATCATTGAGCTAATAGTTAATTGGTTTCCTTGTATAAGTTTACATCAATTAACTTTACATCTCCAGCCATCATTTAAATGGCATAAAACCGTTATTGTAGAAAGAAAAAGCGTTGAATAAATGGACTCCTTTAATTGCCTATATAATTTCAAAGCTAAAGTCTGACCAGTCTTAGTGCTTTTGATTTATAGCGAAATTGAAATTTTAAACTAAAAATAAATTCTATGAAATATGTCGAGTATGTCTAGTAGATAGTTCAGAGAAATATATTCTATGAAATATGTCTAGTTGATGGTTCAAAGAAATGTATACCATGAAATATGTCTAGTTGCTAGTAAAGGAAATGTATTTTATACAATGTGTCTTGTTGATAGTTCAGAGAAATGTATACCATGAAATATGTCTAGTTGCTAGTAAAGGAAATGTATTTTATACAATATGTCTTGTTGATAGTTCAGAGAAATGTATACCATGAAATATGTCTAGTTGCTAGTAAAGGAAATGTATTTTATACAATATGTCTTGTTGATAGTTCAGAGAAATGTATACCATGAAATATGTCTAGTTGCTAGTACAAGGAAATGTATTTTATACAATATGTCTAGTTGATGGTTCAAAGAAATGTATACCATGAAATATGTCTAGTTGCTAGTAAAGGAAATGTATTTTATACAATATGTCTTGTTGATAGTTCAGAGAAATGTATTCCATGAAATATGTCTAGTTGCTAGTACAAGGAAATGTATTTTATACAATATGTCTTGTTGATAGTTCAGAGAAATGTATACCATGAAATATGTCTAGTTGCTAATACAAGGAAATGTATTTTATACAATATGTCTTGTTGATAGTTCAGAGAAATGTATACCATGAAATATGTCTAGTTGCTAGTACAAGGAAATGTATTTTATTCAATATGTCTTGTTGATAGTTCAGAGAAATGTATACCATGAAATATGTCTAGTTGCTAGTACAAGGAAATGTATTTTATACAATATGTCTTGTTGAGAGCGCGAATTGAATTACATTGGACACATCAAGTAGATGGCTCGCAATCCGACGGGCTATCACAACTTTGACTGTGTTATATGTGCTATTCAATCTTTTAAATAAAAGAAAATATCCGAATTTATTGCTGTTTTATATCAAAAGAAAGGAAAGTCTTCAGACAAACGTAGGAGAGAAAATCCTATTACTTTTCCTCATATTTGACGTATTGCATGATAAATGTAGAACATAAAGTAAAATTCATACATGCTCTACAATGATCTATCATTCAATATGATTATATCTTGTCATTGTGAATCATTGCTAACTAGTTTAATCCTTTTTGTAGATTTATTTTGAGACTTACTAATAAACACATAATGCTTTTATATATCGTCGTGTTTTGATGAAGTCAATAGACATCTTAAAATTGGTGAAGAGCCTAGTGATCGTTGAGCATTAAACAATATGTATATAAGCAAGTTATGGAGCATAACGCATGTAGATGATCAGTGGATTGTTACATTAACATAAACGTCACTGACTCGTTTTCTCTATTATATATAACTACTTATCTAGTATACATTTAAACTTTTAACTAAATTTTAAAAAAAAACATCAAGTGGGTACAAGCCTGTATACCACCCATGTTATATGTATCAAGGGTCAGGGAAAATTTTATTTGCAATACGGGCAACAAAATCTGGAAGAGAACCACAGACAGATATTGCAATGGTTCAAATGGGAACAATGAGTGTGTCCCATAAACAAAATGCAAGTTTCACTATTCTAAAAATCGTTCTGAGATGTTGACTTCAGCAAGCATTGTACAAGTATACATAGAAAATACGAAGAAATTGAGTATTAACTGACTGACCCTGGATTGGTCAGAGACATAAACTAACTAAGTAAATAGAAAGTATCACGCAATATGGCAATGTAAGGTTAAAAGGAACACCTAAAGCATACGTTCCGAGATAGCGGAGTTCTGTTACACAAGTCGATGAGGGTTTAGTATAATAAAATCAATCTAAGCAACTGTCGGGACATAGTTTAATTTCGTGCTGATTGATGCTATAGTCTACACGATATCCATGTCGTGTTTAATTTGTCGAATTTGGTCTACATTATTGAGCGGGCATGTACTACTTGAGTATGAGAATTTGCGCCGAGACTGAAATTCTGTTTATTGTAACCCAATGCAATGTCAGGCAAGGCTTCGAACTTCCGGAATAAGATAAAATTAAGTTTTACAGCCTGCATTTCCTGGTCTTTTAGAACTGATCTAATGAAGGAGGACCATTGCATTTCTGTGTAAAATGGGGGAACTTTTTTTTCCATCAGTCGAAGGCCCACACTTTCTAGATCAGTTTCATCATTTTAATGTGCTCTCGGCGGGTTTTAATTGATATTTTCACGTTAAAAATGTTGGAGGTCTTCCATTTAATACTTTAAACAATTGTTGCATTAAATGTCATAAAAACGCACAAGCTATATAAAACCAAAGCATTTTCATACTGTGATATCAAATGTCATAACAAATATTCGCTGATGAAATCTATAATACACAATGTGCATGACCATGGTTTAACCAGAAAAAGATTATTTTTCAATTATCAAAATTACAACATAAAATTTTTGTACATTACGATAGTCTATCATACGTTAATCTGATCCTCATATTCCCGAGTAGATTTACTGTACATTCATTAATTCTTTTTTAGTTACTTTTCAATACCATACCGATTGTCACGAAGTAAAAATTGGAAATATGCTGAACACTAAAAATTCAATTCCAACATGAAAAGATAACAACTAAAATAGGATAACAAACTCAATGTTTGATTTTTTACATAAATTTAACAGACACATTTGCTTATTCTGTCAATTAACAGACCACCAGTTTTCATGAGATTCCTTCATTAGATTAGACCTTTGCGACAATCCTGGCGATCAGTATTATGACTGTATAGTGAAGCAAACTTCTTTCAAAGCATGTGATCAGTCATTTGGGAGAATACATATCTATGCATCAGATGACATCATATTAAAAATTCCCTATCGTTAATAATGTAAGTTCTTTTTAATAACATTAGATCTGAAGGGGTTACTTGACGTCGTAGGGGTTCAGCGAGCTTACTTCTTGCTCGCTTTACTGGTCTTCCTGGATTCTATCGCTACATAGGTCGAGATGACAACATAAAAATTTCTAGGATTGATAATTCTAATGCAATAATATCTTATAACGCTTGATTGACGTCGAAATATTTTATCATGCAATCAGACAATAAGTAAAAAAAAATTCAAAACTTGGTTGAAAATGATTAAATTTACCTTTCTAGATTAAAGATAATGTTTGCATTTTTTTTTTATTATTATTTTTTTTTTTTTGCCCATTTGGGTCTTGAAAGGCTTGTATAAAAGCTTCACCATTACCTCCTCCCCTCGATTAGTCAAGTTAATACCCACTTAAATTAATGTATGCATAGATATATACAGGATTATAAAATTCTGTGTTTTTTTAAATAGAAAATGCCAAAGATATGAATAGTAACATATGATGACATAATTTCAGGAGCCATTTTAGGAAAATACTGAAGCAATTAAGAAACGTTACTATTTAGACAGTGGCTATAACTGTATCTTGTAACCATCACTCTTTACTTC
Organism: Lottia gigantea; assembly: GCF_000327385.1. Taxonomy (NCBI): domain Eukaryota; kingdom Metazoa; phylum Mollusca; class Gastropoda; family Lottiidae; genus Lottia; species Lottia gigantea. The sequence goes on from NW_008710397.1 coordinate 97,529, forward strand.
ATGACGAAGATCGTGGCCGTCACACAACGTCAAGAAGCGTAAATTTCATTAATGGAAATCTGATTTCGAGCAACTTCTTTAAATTATTGGATCTAGTCCTTCTGTATAAAACTAGTATAGCGAACAGTTGAGAGTCAACCACGTCTATTTATTAACTCTATTTGATAGAGTTTTCCTGTATTTTGGGACTTTTCTCACTTCATTATACTCCATTACTTGAACCAAACCCATTCGGAAATCCTTTAATGGGCGAAGATGGGAGTAGAGCATTACTTTGGTCTTCCGCATCAGAATTTATCACCCTTGGTCACTAGTCTATTAGGGCCTCAAAATAGTCAATTACAAAGGTTCATCTGCAGAAATCAGCACGAAAATAACCATTTCATTTGAAAATGAATTTTCATTTGATTAATATGTCGAAAAACAGTGTCCAGATCAAATTTTAATCACAAAATACAACATAATAAAGCTGGAATTCTAATTTGAGTCTGAAATGACTAGACTACCATAATAACATGATTCTTTACAGATAAACAGTGATCAGTTTTCTGAATTAAACCATTTGTTAAACTTCAGTGGGGAGACAAGGCTGAATTAGTCCACTTTTCTGAAGATCACTACTTGTGAAACGTCAGTAAGAACATAGACAAAAATATATCAGTGTTCTGAAGATCACTACTTGTGAAACATCAGTAAGAACATAGACAAAAATATATCAGTGTTTTGAAGATCACTACTTGTGAAACGTCAGTAGGAACATAGACAAAAATATATCAGTGTTCTGAAGATCACTACTTGTGAAACATCAGTAAGAACATAGACAAAAATATATCAGTGTTTTGAAGATCACTTCTTGTGAAACGTCAGTAGGAACAGAGGCTGAAATAGTTCAGTTGTCTGAAGATAACTACTTGTGGAACGTCAGTAGGAACACCGACTGAAATAGTTCAGTTGTCTGGAGATAACTACTTGTGGAACGTCAGTAGGAACACCGACTGAAATAGTTCAGTTGTCTGAAGATAACTACTTGTGGAACGTGAGTAGAAACACGGGCTGAAATAGTTCAGTTGTCTGAAGATAACTACTTGTGGAACGTGAGTAGAAACACGGGCTGAAATAGTTCAGTTGTCTGAAGATAACTACTTGTGGAACGTCAGTAGGAACACAGGCTGAAAATACTTTTGTTGTCTGAAGATCACTACTTGTGAAACGTCAGTAGGAACACCGACTGGAATAGTTCAGTGGTCTGAAGATCACGACTTTTAAAACGTCAGTACAGGCTGACATGGATCATTTTCTGAAGATCACTACTTGTGAACCGTCAGTAGGAACACCGACTGCAATAATTCAGTTGTCTGAAGATCACTACTTGAAAAACGTCAGTATGACCACAGGCTGAAATAGATCATTTTCTGAAGATCACTACTTGTAAAACGTCAGTAGGAACACCGACTGAAATAGATCAGTGGTCTTGAGATCACTTCTTGTGAAACGTCAGTAGGATTAGAAGACTGAAAAGTCCACTTTTCGGAAGATCACTACTTGTCAAATTTCAGTATGGCCACAGACTGAATTAGTCCACTTTCATTAAGATCGCGTAGACTGAAATAGTGTAGCTGTTTAAAGATCACTACTTCATAAGGGTTGGAATAGTCCATTTGTCTGAAGATCCCTACTTGTTAAACGTCAGTAGGACGCAGGACTGAATAAGGTCTCTGAAAAATCACGCAACGTCAAACTACAGATTCTGTTAACAGATTCTAATAAATGTTTGGTAAAATATTAAATTCTTAGGGAAAACCATCAAGTAATTTCATGACGAAGTTATTACTCCACAGACCAAATTGTTAACTAAATTTTTATGGTCATTCTGTTAAGCTTTATTATAGAACCACGAGTTATTAACCAATAGGAGTTACTTGTAGTCCAATAAATGTGTGGATTATATGATCTAGCGAGGTTTGTTATTTCTTAATGTACAGAATTTAGGTTTATATTCAATCATAAAACGGTATTTAACAACACATAATTCAACAACATAAAAATGATAAACATATACATGATAAAAATTTTATTCCTACTTTTTCTTCCGTCTTTCTTCAGAAAATGCCATTATCAGAAATTCCGATAAAAGTATCGACTCAAGCGAAATTTAAGATCTTATTAAAAGGGAAATTTTAATATAATCTGGAAAAAAGCATTGTTTTCCATCAAAAGGGCAACACGACGCACTAGTTAATGAAAATTTCAATTAGACAAGCAAAGATTTTATAAAATGTTGTTTGATTCGATTCATCAGTATCATTACAATTCTTGACAAAGTGGACAGTGTTTGTATTCCTTCATTTCCTATTTCCAGAAAGTCTCTTTTCTAAGACATCATGAAAATAACTAATACATTGCGTTTTCTAAATGCATTAGGAAATCTGAATCGGAAACGTGGGTAGTATGGTTTTCAGTTTCTTTAAGATAATTTTTTGAATCTCGTACAAATCTACAGACCAATTCACTAATGCAACCAATGCAGCTTAACATTACCGAGCTGGTTATTAAGGGACCACACTGCCGAATGAATCTTTATCAGCCTTGAACAACATTCTTTCCTTTACATGTCTAGAGAACATAACGACCTGCAGCTGATCGTATTAGATCAAAACAAATATTGTGTGACGTGCTACTAATATGACTTGTTTGCAATCTTGTACGTTTTATTGTGACATGTCGAGCAGGTTTAATATCTATCCATCTACTAAATTATTGACACTGAAGACACAGTTTTGATGGTTTGGAGATATGATTGAATCTAGAGTTGCGTCACGCGATCCAATATTGCCAGCTATTATAAAACCTGTCACATAATGTAAATGATTGGTAGACACCGTTCAATTTTACACTGACACATCATATCTTATATCAATTGACTTTCCCGACATTTCTCTTTGATGATTGAAATTATATCTCGATTTTCTTGATTTTCATTTTGTAATTTATCTTTTTTCATTATATAAGAAACTGTATCAAGAAACATTTACACCAAAAGCGTTAAATAGAAAACATTTAACATGGTGTTCCCTATTCGTGACGCTCGTCGGAGCAAATATGAATAAAACGTCTAAGCAGTCAAATGGAAACGTTTGCTCTTTAGCTTAAGAAAGTAACCAAATTGTAAGACAAGAGTACTAAAAAGTATTTTGATTACAGGAACTTCTAACGTCGAAAATACACTAAGACGCGATATATGAAACTAATCTTACATTATGCTATTACTTGGTCGATAGCGAATAATCAAAACAATTTACTAAATTATTATTCTGAAATGAAAGCCACTATATTGCCATTCGTTTCGTTTTCTATTACCTTCTCCATTTCCTTTAAAGGAAGTATTACGTCTAATACATTTAACGGTATTTTTACAGTTGTCTTCAATAAATAGGTTTAAACTGAAAACAAAATATATGCTTGTTTATATCTTCTACAATCATAAACTATACTAAAATTTATACTACACTATTGGGAAGATGTCTGTTCAATTCAAGGGTACAAAAAGAGTACAGAAAAAATCATTCATTAAGTCTTATTTTCTCTCTGTTAGCTTAAGGAACAAAGAATCTATAGGTTAATCCAGTATAAAAGTAAAAAGTTAAAGTGTGGTATATGATACGCAGTCATTGACGTTACTTTAATAATAACAGAACTAGGCTATATATTTCCTTTAAGTGCAAGAACTTTTCTAATATCGAAATCTGTTTATTGACATATACGAGGGTTTTTTTTATGGTAATTAGAGGTTTCAAGACATGAAATCCATTTTGGACATCATCTTGCGTGTTTCGTGCCTTGTCATTTTCTTCAGCGAATTGGAAATAACTGTACGAAATTTTAAATATTAGTGTGTAAAAACGCCATAATGAAGAAACATCGATCCGTATCTAAAAATACGTGATTGTGATGGTGATTATTTACTACAATAAAGAGCGGTCGCCACGACATTGAAATTATCAACTATCAAACCAACGGCATAGAAACATCCACATTGAACCAAACTACCAACTACTACGACTACCAACAACTACCTAATTTGCGATACCAGCATCAGCTGGAAGCGAACGTTAACTTGTCTACCTACCTACCTTCCTACGCCATTGATACTCAAATTCGGGAAGGGTGACATGGCTTAGCTCAAAAAATACTCTTCTCTTAAATTTGGGAATAGGGTTAGTTTTTCAATTAATAAGTTCCACCTCCAAGTATGCAATAAAAAAATGTAGGCTATGCGCTCTTTTTGGGTAAATGGGGCACTTCTACCAAAATGTGCAGGCAGTTTAATCTTGACCTTCTCTAACAATATATAAACCAAAGACTAAACTGATATTTCATTCCCGAGGCGGAAGATCAAATAGGTCTCTTGATTGCCTTGAAAGCATAGCAAATTTGCTCAAACAGAATGGTATGACTTCCAATGGTGTTGTGATTTACCGTGATCGAATTACAAGTAATATTATTGTTCAAATTTCTGTAAATGGTTAACAAATGAAGTAGCCTAATAACATAATGTTTATTTTTTGTTGTTTTTTTATAAAAAGAAACAACCTAAATATCTATGACCGCCAATAGTTGCGTGTGAAACGTGGGGATATTGCGTTTTTACTGGTTTAAATAATTATCTTTTGCCATTTGTAGACACATAAAATTTGTTATTCTTATAGATTAAAAGTTGGTGATATATAGTTTAACGCCTATTGTCAGTTTAATATTTAAAGATGATAAATCTATAATAGGTTTTACCAGTGTTTTGAAACGTTTATTTTATTTAAACATTTTAAATATTTAAATCTGTTTATCGTCTTTTATTATTGCATCCAAATAACGATCGAAGGTGGGTGTTTAAAAACAGTGTTAAGTTATGTTCAAGTAATCAATCTTATAGTTATACAACGTAACTTTTTTTTCAAATTTGGCATACCCATGAAGCGAAACCATGTCACTGATAAAAACTTAAAATTGTTCCTAATTAAGTCCTTGCAAAAACATTTCATAAAAAAAAACAACAAAATAGTTCATATTAACATATTTTTCACCCAATTTAAAACATTGCAACACGCAATTTAGAATTACTAATTTCCTGCAAACCAAAAATAATGTTGAAGCTATCAATTATGTTTATATGTTTTTCATTTTAAAAAACGGGTAATTGTCAAGCCAACGATATATCATGCATACCAAATAATTAAAATTATTGAGACCTAATAAAACAAAATTGTACCGGTACTGAAAACTGTATCTGTTATGCATCGAAACAGAAAATAATGTTCTAACTACCAAACTTTTAATTTTCATTTGTTATGGGTTATTAATATCAGATACATGATGTAAGAGCTACTTCTGTCATAAATCCACACCATAAATCAATGTTTCATAATGCGTTAAGTACTTAACAGTTTAATGTTTCATTTAAAAAGCCACGAAGCTGGCATGTTGGTAACGTTGTTAGCATTAATTGACTGGAAAATTTGGAGATTTTTTTCCATGAATTTTGGAGTCTTTCACTTGATCAGCTAGTATAAATTGAAAATTGCCTAGAGTCTAGATTATACTATTTGTAAAACTGTTCTTGAAATAAGTCAGTTCAGAAAGAAAAATTCATGATCAGTTAACATTTAGCTTCTTTGTATGTCATGCCATCAAATATCCAATTTTTTAAAAAATCTGACTAAACTTTGGCTTATATGAAACATAACTTTTATCAGATATTATTAATATACAAAGACAGACAAAGATTTCATAAAAATAGGTTTCATAAAAATATTTTATCGAAATATAATCACACGAAAAAAAATTCTTTAAAAACTATATAATTCAAGGGCGATAACTCTGAAGTAATTTTTATGAAAACAAATCCTTTACTCGTCACATTTGACTATTATGGTAACGTCAAGGGCTGTTACTCTAGCATGATCAACAATCTGGTAAAATCTTAATTTCAAAGGAAATGTGAATTGACAGACAAAAACATACAGACTCTTGGACGAGCAGACAGATTATAACAATGTACGTCCACAATATAATATGACTGTATGAAATTTGAAAAGTAACTACCTTTACCATAACTGTATTTATACCAAATCCAAAATATCACACAATAATTCATTTCAAATAGAGTCTTATTCTTGAAAACAGATAGTTCATCAAAATTATATCGAAAACACTCACATTTTATCACATAAAACTATAAACACAATAACATAATATTCAATCATTTGAAGGACACAATGTATGCCATGCACGTGCGAAGTGTTCACTTGACAATAGCTCATTGTCGCGTTGTCAATAAAAAAAAGTGATGAAAATCTTCGGGGCCCCATAAAGGTGAAATACTGAATTGAATACATAGTACATATTATACAGTAGTGTATCGTATGGTTGAAAACCTAATATTGGCCTCAGGACGATAGGTAACTGTGTGGTCGATGATTCTGATTTCTGAGTCGATTTGTTACAAAGTAAAGAATCAGCAACTGACTGCGAAATTAATTTTTTTGACGATTAAAATCAATACGAAATGAGTCCCAACTTCGTCGGATAGATTCATATTGATCTTCTTCACAGCTTTATCGTGACCTATCCATCATTCTGAGCCAAATACTTAATATAAACACAGATGGAAAACTCTAGTTTACTCCATGTATCTCATTTTACAATTTGTGAAAAACATTGTGTTTTCAAAGAACTATATGTCATTGATGTATGGCTTCATATTAAGCTGAGCATTTTATTTAATTATTTCATTAATAGTGACATTTCATTTGATAAGAGATTCTCTAAGATTTAATGTCGTTTTCCGTTTTAATTATGTTTGCGATTTGTTAAAGAAAAAAGTCGCTAAAATGAAATGTATTTCGATGTCCTACTTTTCTGTTCCTGTATAACCTGCATAAAGTAATGAAGACAGGCAACACAATGTAGTGCGCAATGAGGGGAGAATTGACTGCGGTGTTATTTAAGTCATTTATCAAACATTCGAGGTATCTGTAACGTGTATTGATGTATTCCAAGGAGCCTCGATGTAAAATTCCATGCAAACGACCAGACTCCTTTTCCATGAATAAACCAAGTAGTAACGATCCAAATCGCAAATCCAAATCCGTAACACCATTTTGACGGAATATAGGTAACTTTTCTCTTGAGGAGGTATAGCAATGATAAGTGAATAAGTATTTCATAATGAAAAGTGGTACCAGGTGTCCATGTCAGTCCTATCGACCTGACGGGGTAAAAATCGGCTATTAACGTCTAAAATTCATGCTTATTTATGTTTTTCCTATATCAAGGTATTTGTCATTGTTGCCATTAACTGCAATTATTTTGCTTCATTGTGATCGATGATTATAAATAACACAATAAAAATCTCATTTCGTCAGTGTTAAAGACAAATTTGTGTTAATGATAACACATGAAATCGCAGTTGAGAAGAGTTTCATTACACAAAGCCAATATTTTTACTGTAAGTATGCAACCTGTTGTGAAGTATGTTAAAATAATTTATAAAGGGACACTGTCGTCTAAATTATTTGCTTTACTAGTTTTTTTTGTGCTCAAATTGTATCTATACGTATCAGTTTTGTTCTTTTGATTTGATTTCCGACGTAAAGTTTTCCCGCAAAAACAAAACGCTCTGAAAGTTTAAAATGCCGACCGTAACGTTATCATATTTTTGTAACGTACGGTATAATTTTTCAGAAAACACAACCGTGCTTTGCATCAATGATGTGTGATTAGCAGACCTTTAAGTTGGCAAATATTTATCTCATTGTAGACGAACTAAACGTCATCAGGTCAATCGGTACAGCAAATACATAATCGGCCCTCTTTAGGACGTGACAGTGTATTATTTCGAGAAACCACGTCAATAAAGATTCTCTACCTCGAAGTCCTCAATTAGTGCTTCATTTGTTTCAATTCGTAAACTCTGTCAATCACGTTGCGGACTTTCTCTATTTTCTGAACGCTTAACCCGTTATCTGAAACGTTTAACAAATTACGGATCATTTATCACCGCGCATGACGTCATTTCTGTAAATCAGATTACATTGTAATAAATCGCCGAAACTGGCGAATAAAAAAGTCACAATGTTTAGTTACTACAAAAAGCTCTCGGGTTGAAATTAAAGAAAAAGCTAATGCAACACGTTGTGTAAATCATCGAGTCGGCGGTTGAAACGACCGTGTGTTTGTATTTCTAAGTAGTATTAGCACATGAATCAACTTAAGCTTCCCATATCTCACGATTTCTTTCTTAAAGTGTCATGGCTAGAAAGAAAGAGCACAGAGGGGCAATAAAAATAACTTAAAGAAGCTTATATGATCTGAATATATTCAGTTATGTACAATTGAGGCATTTAAATGGCTTGGTATGTAACGAATCCTTTTATGACGTGAAAACGACATTTCGAACACATGCGTCCTTATGCGTTCATATGAGTTGCTTTCTGAAAATTCTGAATTTAATATCTTTCGAATATAGGTATTTTTTGCGGGATTGCCGAGACAGTAGAAGCGAATGTGCACCATATCTCGTCTATTCGGAGCTTTTAGTCTTATTTTAAATTTGATGTAAATGAAACAAAAGAATAATGTTGGTAAAAGCTTATCGTTAACACAATTAAATAAAAAACCGATATGTTTCCGTTTTTAGGTCATAAATATTTATTATGCTCTAAATGGTAATTGAAAACGATAAACTCTTGAAAGACTGTCATAATGTTTTAACATTAAATCTCTCTACTAAACAGCATTCTTAAATTAAATTTCCCTATTGTTAGTGTCCTTCCATCGAGATTGCATATTATCAAAAGCTGTATCAGTCTTATAGAGCGATCAAATTATTACGCCCTCTGCATGGTTACGTCCAACAAATAAATATTGGTTGTAACCGCAACCGATGTGTATACTTCTGGTATCTTAGTAAACATGAGTAATACCAAATAAAATGGGTAAGATCCATGCATACAGATTTTGTAATTGACCAGCAAGACAGAATTTTTGTGAACTTATGTTATCTTTGTAACCTATCTTTCAAACCAGTAAGATGGTCGCTGGTAGTAAAGCGGATAAATATACGCGTTTACCTGCAATGGAACAAATTTCTTACTTTACAAAACTGTGTTCGAGGAAATTAACATTCATGTTTCAGGGGAATGAGGAAGGCCAGTAACTCAAAATCTTTTCAACAAGAACGCGTAGCTCATAAAACATAAAACTCATATACATAAGAATGTTATTGGCACCTTTTTCAGTAAATGAACTACAACTTCCGCAATTACAGTTATCAGTTACAGATATATGTATCATATAAGCTAGAAAGTTATCAATTAAATGGCGTGTGAATGGGTGGAATTAACCGTCACAAAACTATTATTATGGTAATTACAGTTCACTTTCCATCCATTGTAGTGTCAGATATCACACAAAGCTAATTCGTTGTTTTATTTCCGACCAATTCCAATAATTATTGCATTAAATTATGTTTTAGCTACAAATATGACCTGGTTAATCGATATTAATAAGGTCACAGTCAATATTGTGCCATTTCGGTCTGAAGAAACCATAGATCATGTAAATTTTCTACTTGTGATTCAAATATAAAGTAGATGTTTGATCAATCGACAAGCTGGTCAGGACACCCCCCCCCCCCCC
>NW_008710397.1:107271-108036 GCF_000327385.1 Lottia gigantea
AATTGTAGAGCGATATATAGAAATACCACTGTTAAAATAGTGCTCAATACATCAATTGTAGAGAGATATAAGATACCACTGTTAAAATAGTGCTCAATACATCAATTGTAGAGCGATATATAGAAATACCACTGTTAAAATAGTGCTCAATACATCAATTGTAGAGCGATATTAAAATAGTGCTCAATACATCAATTGTAGAGCGATATATAGAAATACCACTGTTAAAATAGTGCTCAATACATCAATTGTAGAGCGATATAGAAATACCACTGTTAAAATGCTGCTCAATACATCAATTGTGGAGTGATATAGAAATACCACTGTTAAAATAGTGCTCAATACATCAATTGTAGAGCGATATATAGAAATACCACTGTTAAAATAGTGCTCAATAAATCAATTGTAGAGCGATATATAGAAATACCACTGTTAAAATACTGCTCAATACATCAATTGTAGAGCGATATATAGAAATACCACTGTTAAAATAGTGCCCAATACATCAATTGTAGAGTGATATAGAAATACCACTGTTAAAATGCTGCTCAATACATCAATTGTAGAGTGATATAGAAATACCACTGTTAACATAGTACTCAATGCATCAATTGTAGAGCACTATAGAAATACCACTGTTAAAATGCTGCTCAATACATCAATTGCAGAGCGATATAGAAGTATTAAAACACAACAGGGGCAAAATGGAATAAGCTTGTGTCTCAATTAAGTTCATATTATTTGGTGGGGCAAAAAAAAATACAG
>NW_008710397.1:139845-252302 GCF_000327385.1 Lottia gigantea
CCCCCCCCCCCCCCAATTTCCATTACCAAATGTCGCATTTTCAGTGCTATGCACAACCTGTAACACGATACACCGCCATCTGTCGTCCACTCAAACGACTTATATTATGTAAACCTCTCGACTTCCATCATCAACGATATCATCCAGTAATCTACTATTGTAACAAATTTGGGGTTACTGGAAGCATGATGCCATAGCTCAACAATTCTTGCTTAAGAGATTGGTGGTTAAATGAACCCATGTCCCTCAAACTATAGCATTCAAATTTGGGAAAATGAAATCCATTTGATTAAATGTCGTAACAATCAAGATGAAAATTCTCCAAATTCTGGTAATTGCAAGAAATAAATCGTGTGTCTAAATTGATTAGCCTTTCAGAAAATTTGTCTCGGCTACTGCGGAGTTAATAAATCTGTAAACGACATTTTCCTTCTTATTTTCCATCTTTAATCTTGATCCCAGCATTCGTCTCAATCTTCTCTAATACTTATCAATACATTTGTTGGCTAGGACAAATTAACTTATTTATATCACGGTTTACGGGGACGCCACGTTCTAGACGAAACGGGTCCTGTTTTTGCAATATTGCGAAATTCGTTCATTAATTGAAACGGGAACTTGCGATCATGTTGCCTTAACTATTAATGAATTCCACAATTTCAGAAATTCATGTTACGTTTAAAGGTGGAAAAAGAGACAGATTTGCGTTTGAATGACCAGGGATCATCTGCAAAAGAACCTTGAAACATTTGTTTCATCAAGCGTCTATGCGTCAATAAAAGAATATGACCTGCTACAAACAGGTTGATATTATGTCATTCCGGAATAATAACTCAATGTTGTACCTTATAGACAAAGTATAACCAAGTTAAAATTTGATAATTGTCTTGAATCAACCTGAACTAGTGACGAAACTATTGGTTTGTTGGAACAAAGAGTGAGTCGTCATAACTACTTTAAGCCTCCTTTACAAACTTGAGCATACTTAGGAAATGAGTACCATAGGGGGTATCACCTAAGAAACTTTATCTGTAAAGCTTGCATTTAAATTATTGATGCCTTAATTTGTTTTTTAACGACAAAGGATATAAGGAAAACGGGTCAAGGGTACTACGAACACAAACATATAGGAACAAGGTTTGTCTTCAAACGTTGAAAAATGTGACGCTGAGTTTGATTACTTCAATACAAGACGAACCTAGTCTAAATTGGCAAAGAAGAAAAATTAATAAAGAACACTTCAGCCATCACACACGCCTTTACTTTATTTCGACAAGAAATCCCCGAACCTTTCGTGGTATTTCTATTTTCTAAAATGCCAATAAATATGTCAGGAGACTGGTTGAAAATTTTAAAATAGTCCACTTATTTTACCAAGTTCTCAAGATTAGCTCGACGTTATTGATCGTAAAGTAACAAGGACTTTCCTACTTCATTGGCAATGATTTTTCAGAAAATATCTTTGACAGGTGACGGACAAGCAGGGTAGAAAGGTCTCATTTGCTTGAAATCAACCAACACTACTTATTGACTTTTGGTGGAAATTCAAACAGGTCTATAATCGGAAATCTTTATTGATGCCGTAAGCTTAATGTTGGATTTCAAACTAGCATAACGCATGGCCAACAATCTGTTAATTAAGACTTTTAATGGCATGATTTTAATTAGAGATCTGTTTTGCAGTGTTACATCGATCTTGAACTTTTCGCGTAAAAATGTTCCTTGATATAGCCAATAAAGAAATCTGTTAGAGATTTGTATTAGTTACAGAAAGAAGAAACCGATAGTTATATCGACAATTTTTTATTTTATAAAAAGGACACGCTGTCATTACAGATCACATTTTTTTACGAACAAAACTCTTCTATGGGAATGAAGAAATTGGTCATACTGTCGTAATATAACCCATAATAATAATATGAGATGCTAATGAAACTTGAATACGAAATGGTTAATGAATACAGTAAAATAATAATTATAGGTATGTGGACGCCCAGTAAGGTAACCGGGTTGACGACTCATCTTTGAGAAACAGTCTATGTAAGAGTGTTCTGCTTGAAATTACTTAACCAGTGACAAGTTTACACTACGTACCCATTGTAGGGTGTTATAAAAGATACTCTCCTGTAGAAGCACTGGCCTAGGTCACAGTAGAGACTGGATTTCGGCATTAGAATACACCAATTTGATAAAAAAAAAAATTACCTACTTCTGGAGAGATTTACAAATAATTAAAAAGGGGGGTCTCTGGATTTTTTTTTTTTATAAAAACAATCGCAGGGGCATTTTTAGCTGTAGAATTGTAGGTGGCAAAAAAGGTATAATTTGATTGTCATGCTGGTTACCCAATCAAATTACTTACCCAGTGACAGGGTTATATTACATTCCTAGTGTGCAATAATGGAAAAACGAAAAGTAACTTCACAATATTACCAATACCCCACAACTAGGTGAATATTGAGAAAAAATATTTTATTACAATTAATGTTAACTGAACAGGATGATTTTAAATGACGTTATATGTCGAATAGTGGTAGTATTGTCCTAAATGACCTGGATTATAATTATCCTGTAATATGGATAAAACTAATAATATCGTACTATCCTGATTGTTCAATAATAAATGATTTCGTATTATCTTTCAGTCTTTCTCAAAGGCTAAAATTCATTTACGTAATATATTTTTCTGAGTCTTTCCTTATCATTTTACTGTCAAGAATCTTGGTCAAATCGCTCACGGTCGAAAGTTCTAAAAACCTGTTCATTTTAGGACAAATAAGGACATCAAAATCACATATTACATATAAACGATAGGACGAAATGAACACCAAAAAGAATTTCTTTAAAAGACTCGAGAGGCGCAAAATCTGAATTTTTGCACCAGAATGACATTCACAGACGTTAGACAGTAACACCAACCTGTTCTAAATTAATTACTATATTACAAAAGTGACGAGCATTGGAAATGACCACAAAATTATCCTTCTTGCGCGAAGAAATGACTATTTACCGGCGTATGTGACAAAGAAAAGTAGAGCTTGTTGTGAGTGGGTTTTGTGATGCCCAGGACTCATTGATAATGATCAAGTGGCATTGCGAAACAATAAATTGGTCATGATTGAGGACATACTTCAATATGGTATAAAGTATTTGTTTTTCAAATTATTGTTTTTATTGTTCTCCCATGTGGCATTTAAAAGATTAAATTTCTTAACCTTTATCATATTTGGTTAGCTTAAACTCTTTTTTAAATAAAAAATTCAAATCTTCTTTATATTATAACCATATGTGACCTTTAATAAGCGTTCTCTCATGGCTTCTGTCATAGAGGTTTTGTATTTTGTGTTAAAATGCGAATGTTAATAGGGCTTGTTTTGTAAGTAGATGCACAAATTATCTTAAGTAGAAATGCATACCAGATGATGACACAACGTTTAGGTAGCCAAGTTTTGATAAACTGACCATACCTTTCCCACTATTTTCCTAAAGTGTTAGGAGGATCACAAACCTTTCTTTGACCAGTATAGCCTAAACGTGGGTTAAAGAAAGCTAGACAAAGATTACGTGGGGCAACTATAAGAATCATGGTCCTTTGGAAATTTAACAAAAGGTCAATTATTGTATCCACAAACAAGAAAAAGTGCCTTTTCGCTTCGAAATCGCTTTGGCAGCGAATTAATCTAAAGGTTATTCGTCAATTGAGTGATACATTATATAAATTAAATCTATTGTTAGTATAAAGAAGAAATATAAATATGTAGTATCTTTCTTATCAGTTGTATATTGTTGATAAAAAAATTTCACCATGATCTGTCGCAATCTGAGTGTCGATCTTCATTAATTGCATTTCATGAAAAACTTTTGACAGCCGTTACATTCTTGTTACAATTTTTATACTTTTTTCAAACCATAGCAAAGGTGTTTTGTTTCAATGAAGCTGCACTTATTCAAATGTGAATTTTTTTTTATGTACACTTATGAAGCAGCATGGTCATTGTTTCCAAAAGTAGACAAAGAAGTTTCTATTTGATTTACACAAATAGCGAATATACAGCTTTTCAGGTATTATTAAAAGATTCACGAAAGTGTTCCCATAAGCATACAAAGACTAAAAAACATAGGTTTTTTCTAACTTTAATGCGCAGGTTATGTGCAAATGGGTAACCTTAATTTAAACAAGATATGGAGATTCAAGGTCTGCTTTATCATGTCTCTTGTCATAGTGAGCAGTGAATAACTGTCATGTATTTTGACGTGTATTAACTACTTCCATGTCGAATCTGTTAATTGTCAAGCCGAATCAATATAGCCTTTTCGCACGACATTTCACTACTATTTCAAATCAATAACAAACCTGTTAATGGTCATTGCAAATTAAAAATATCGGTGACCGATTCCTTAATTGTAATTTTATGGGGAGGAAAGGTTAAGACAGCAATTTCATCATCATTAGTGAGAAAGTTCAGGTCCATATCAGAAGAAATCGACGCTTCCTCTTCCTTTTTGTGCCAATAAATGTAATTTACTGACCATTAACTACTACAGAATATTTTCATAAATGGAAGGTATTGACTGTGGGGTCTCAGATGTAGCATAGATTTCGCTGTAGGTTTGCTGTACTGCATTTTATGTAAAGAAAAAAAGCGAAAAAGAAAAAGAAATTACCACAAATTTGTTTTGGTGATTGTAAGACTGTAGAATGGTCGAATACACTGATAACAACAAGACCTTTATATACCACAAATTTCATATTATCAACATCAGAATATTCTGAAGTTACTACCTCATAACAGAAAATAGACTTATCTAAATTTTCACACCGCATTTCATTAAGGTTCTTCATTACCAATAGCGATTTATTATCTGAGGAATGATATATTGCGGATTATCCCCAAGTCAGCAATTATGACATGTCGATTCGTTATAAACAATTTTCTGCTTTTACAAAGATTTGACTAAAAGGCGGACTCTAAACGGATACAGAATTGAAACATTGGTGAATTTGGAAGAACATAAGAGCGAATCAGTGTAATGCTTCAAATAATATTCTGCACGATTTAATCATATTTTTTTTAACTGAATAAGGCTCTCTTGACCGATTTCAGTTTTGTTTAAAATTAGATAAATCACAAGGTATCGGGTCAAACAAACCTAATCATTCTTCGCTTTTTTTAACCCACACGTACATGTTTTTACCACACAGAGCGAAATTTCAATTTGAAACTCTCTCTAGACAATTTCAATTTTGACCTCCGCTTGATTTTTCATCAATCTCCCAAGTTTCTCTAAGACGTCAGTCAAACCACTACAGGAACGTCAAACTCTATTTTTTCATCACTCTGATATTAAACACAGTGTCGTCTCTAATATCCGGTGTGTACAAAAAGTAAATTGCCAAAATCGATCCAAGCTATCAATACTTGCCAATAGTTTAATCAATTGAAATTGATTCCGGACGAAAGGAAATCTCTTCAGAATGTAAAGTAAGGTAGAAAACGTTTACTGATTTTAGAGTATATTAGAAAATCATCCGAGAGAACTTAAGAGAGTGAATACATATTGGGTTATTGAAAGCTTATGCGGATTGTCTGGACCAAAAAAAATAACATTAGATCTATTTTATACTTCTTTAAAGACAAATCACAGATTCCAAATGCGTTTTCTTAATAGTTTCTATAGTATTGTCTTTATCAGAAAAGTACCTTTTTTGAAAACGAAAAAAACAAAATAAACATCCACATTCTACTTGTCAAATAACTAGTTCTATGAGATGTTTTCAACCACCTTAGACAAAACTCTTGACTATGATTCCTTGATGATCCGAACCCATTGCATTTGGGTACAATGGATAATTGAGGAAATATCATCTATTTAAGTCCAACAGACTTTGGTAGGCCGACGGAGATCGGAACCCACGACCTCAATTAGTTCGATGTAATGTAGCAAATGATACCGAAATATCCATGCTAATGCTTTTGAGATGTAGGTTGTCGCCAGTTGTAACGAAATTGCATGGAAGGACACCATAGGACCATCATATCAAGATCTATAGTATGTGAAGCTTCAGTAAGAAAGTTGTTGATCGTCATCAACGATCGTCCACTCGTGTATTGTCTCAACTACTCTACTAACCCCATACCAATTATATTGCTATTGCCAGACAAAGACCTGACATCAATTCTTCTGTCTTTGGTTAAATGATCAAATCTACTCAGACTGATAATAGTATATGTCATTGACTTGCTTTGTAATGACTTTCGCTACTTCATTTCGCTACAAAAGTTAGTCAACAATACTCCAAAATAGACCGTTAACGTGATAATGCATGGACCAGGTCAATTCGGTCTGAAATACGAATGAAGTCATTTATTTCGCGCTATTAATGAAATCAATGGCTAATTATCTCGACAGAGTCGTATAACCGATCACCTTCTTATCTTCGCATTTGCATTTTCCGCCTCAGCTGTACCTAGTGGTTATAAAATATTGACGTATCATGCCATCTATGAATTCCATTCAAACCATAAAAGAGAATTGGGAATATCGCAAATGGAATGAAATCTTTTTCTTTGAATATTTTAACGGCCCAAGTTTCGAGAAGTTTGTCCGAGTTTCGACATGTAATTATTTATATGCCAATTCCTATTGATCTGAAACAGCTTCGTTTATTTGCTTTATCAGTGCGGTTATGTGAAAGAAGGGCTTGGTGTTGGTTAACTCGTCATTCAAGTTGCCCAAGGGAGCCATTTTTCTCGAGAACTGATACCAAACTTTCTGTCTTATCGTCTTAATGGAATAGAGTCAACTCTTATTTTATTATTTCAATTATCCGAAAGAAACTAATTCATTTTCATGACGAAAGTTTGTTCCGACCTTCAGAAAAGTGAAGAAAGATTAGAAACTTAATCTACTGGCATTATGTGTGTCATCTTATTTTTCAAGTATAGCTAATATCATTCCTGATTTTCTTTTTCATCGCAGATCTAAATTAAACAGTGTGGCTATATTCGCAGACAAATGTCGACATATATGATTTTAAGTTTGCGGACTGCTGAAAGTAATGTCAACAAGCAATATGCTTCTCCATATTAGTTATATAATTTTTTGAAAATTCAAGAAGTAATTCGAGCAGTTTTCTTATAAATTTCAGTGCTATTATTCACTATTTCACATAAGAAAAATAATCATTAGCTGTACTTTTTATTTGAAGCCGATTATGTTCTAATATTCAACTTCGCATGAACATAATCAAAAACGAAAAACGTTTTCTTGCTAATCTATCGTCAAATTAAAAGGTTGGATGTTAAAATTGTAAGCAAGTACGCAAAACAATAATTGGTAACATAGCAAATATTAGGCCAGTGTATACAAAAATGCTGCCGTAATGAAACTTGTAAATAATATCACAGTAGAACGATTGTAATTTAGAGGTTTGGGATGTAATGGTACAAACTGAAGACGCAACTGTCCATATTTTGCATCAGGACAAACAATAAGATTTAGTTAATATCCTGCCTTCTTCCCGGAATGAGTTAATGAAGGTAAACAATCCCATTCAGTGTGAAATTAGGAAAAGAGTGACACGACTATTACGTTAACGAGAATCAAACCCTCCCTTCCCCGAAAACCAAATATTTCTGGAGATCTTTAACGTGTACAACTAAGCTTGAAACCTGAAGCCTTTTTTTGAAATTTCAGATTGTTATCGGAAGAGCCTAAGAGCGGAATTTGTTCTCGATTCACATGCAAGTTTATTCGATGGTTTCCTTTGTGTTCATATGCTTTTGATCAGTTTTTTCATGGTTATTTCTGGAAATGATGGAAAAGCGAAAAAAAATGTTCGAACTCCCATGTTTTATTCACACATAGTATTGATTGTATCTAATGAGTTTTAGATTTGTTGAAAATTACTCTTGGTCCAATGTCATTAGTTTTAACACCTTGTGGAATTACTGGAAATTGTACGAGACAATTTTTTGTGTTTTAACAACTATTTTTAAATTGTTTTTTGAAAATGTATCAATCAGATTTAACTGTCGCGAGAGTTCATCCTGAGTTTTCCTGAGTGAAGTTTTAGGGCTCTGCTCTGATGAATAATTTATTCTGTGTAGAAATATGACATGTAACAAATGTGTTTGAACATTACATTACATGTCACAGGCAGAGGTTTTGTTTCAGAAACACCATCTAGGGATCAATGAGCAAAATTTCAAAAAGAGCATTTTGGTTGAAAAAATTGTCTTGGACTTGTTACAAAAACGTCAATCTAATCACTAGTCGACCTTTCAACATCAAAGTGTATTTATCCTTACAGTTTTCCTATTGTTTGCACTTTTTCTGGTCGACTGGTAGTTCAAAAAATAAACAGAACCGTCACAATCGAGGCTCTAATCGAAAACCAGCCCTACTAGTAGCAACTCCCATCGACTTGATGGTTTACGCTCTGGTTGACAAGATCCAGTACGGGAAGAACATGAGCAACTGACGTCAAATGTGGCTCTAAGGTCGCTGGTGAAGCCATGACGGATATATATGGCTAGCGCATGGTTGTTATTGTAAATCCAGTTGCAAGGTCGACCTGAGCCCCTTTATAATGTCAACCTCCTGTTGCGAAATGAGCTGGTAGGCAGATTAAATTCCGTGAAAAAGCACATGGAAACTCATTATCTTCGAGAAAAATATGAATTTGATATACATATGACTTTTTCCGAGATAAAGCATATTCCAAAAACTGGAAATAATGACAAGTTTATCAGATCTCATTTGTCATATTTGATATTTGATGTCAAATATTTACGAATGCAATTATAAAGCTCATTCGAAATACAGACACGTGCTTTGGCTTAGCGCTAAATGCACTTAGTTAATGCACTGTTTCATAAATGCTGACGGCATCAAGAGTTTAGGTACCTCATTTTGGGGCATTTTTGGAAAGTTACATTCTGAGATGCATGAAATCAACACGTCTTTAAGAGTCGCTTATATAGTCCTTGACACAGATCCTAACAAGTTTGTGTGACCTTCTCTAAATCATAAATGTACATATATATCCTTCTTATGCATTATACAACTGTAAAATAATGCAGTAGGCGTTACATTAACTTATATCAAATACATTACATTTAAACAACTCAATTGCATCGGATATCGACACATCTGACCAAAACTGATCATAAAATACAACATACTTTCAAATCAACCTTCGTAAAAAAAATTTTTTTTTTTATTAGGACAGAACGATTTTGTTGTAGAACTATGAACCTTTATTTCGTTGAATTGTCTTGACAGGGTTAGCTCTAAAAGGCTAAAGTTCTTCTATAGAAATACTAGAGGGCAGACTAAAGAGTTATTATCTATTCAGTTCACGAAAACGTTGAATTGGGCTATTTATTGATGTATTTATTGACCATTTAGAGAGTAAACCTAAGCAATTAGCAACTTTTCTTTCGGTAAATCGTACTCGAGTGATTCTTCAAAATTCTGTAATAGGATTCATGAGGCGATTTTATATCAATTTTTTACGCGGCTAATCGTAAGATGTCGTCTATTCTCAACGGGCCTTTATTGGATTCTTGAAGAGATTCGGAAATAAAGTTCCTATATTTCACTTTGCTCCAAATTGACGTCTATCTTAATGAGTTGTGACTGGCTTACTAAATATAGTTCTAATCTTCGAAAGCTGGTTTAGTTTTCATTTGTGTTCTTATAATCTGTTAGTACTGGTAAGCCAACAAAAGTTTGTCCTTTGCCCTGTTAGTGATGCATGTCCCAGAGTGAGTACAGGTGGCTAGTGGGGTGAGGCTGAACAGAAATGCAAGGCCTGCAGGAATATTATTAAAGATTTCCCGACAATTGGAAAGTGAAAAGGATGACGACTACGTCCGGGCAGAATTTAAAATGCCCTTGACTGCACATCTTGTTGCCAGTCATAATGAGCTCAAGGTTAACATGGACAAGGCACCGCTTAAGTTGAAAAAAGAAACCGGAAAAATTGTTTAAACAGTATAGAAGAGTAAGCATGATCATTATCTGTCGAGCCAATTGGCTTTAGATGTACAGTATGTCATTGACCTGCGTGAAAAACTGAATCAAAGACCCATCATTGTGACCTCCAGATGATTGAGGAGCCATTCTGGTGTTACCACGCTAAAGTATTTGACTTGATTTAGACAAGAATAGACTTATCCAGCCAGTCATTCATTGCTCTGACAATGTACCGGCTTCTAATATTAGCTCAGAAACTATCCAATCATTCATAGTGTACATTCTTGATTAATCTTTTAATATTTGTTTGATAGGTCGGAATGATTAATAGTGTTGCCCTTTGACATTTCACAGTCTTAAGACACCGTCAGGCATTCCCTCTTTCAATATGTTGTCTATCTGTTATAGAATGAACACCGAAGCTGGAAGCGAAGTTAAACAAAGTAATGGTCGTGTTTGACGAACCGTTACACGCCATGGCCAGCCAATGTAATATTGACGTCCAACTATCTGATCGGCGAGTTGCGAAGTGGAATCCAATAATAATTTGGAATGAAATGAACATCTCTTGATATGACTCTCAATAAACGTGTTAAGAGGGTGATATGGTATTGATCTAACTAGAAAAAAGTAGGCTAATACATATACCGCTGAGCAAAACGCTCATCATTACATATTGCATGTCATTGCAATAGTGTGGTAGAACGTAAAAACTTCACTGAATTCAATAAAAATCCAAGTCTTGTGGAGACTGTGCTCTTTGCAGACCCCTCGAGATTGCTGCAAAAAGAGAGGACTAATGCACTGATTGTGATAAAATTCCCCCCTCCCCCCCACTGGGTTACCTGTCTTCATTGGCCGAAGCAGAAAAGTAGGGCGGATTACCCCATTTCATCTCAGTTCTCTTAAACCATGAGAGAAGAAACAAGCTGATGTAGATGTCAGTGTTTATGGTTTGAAATAATAGATTGTTTGTAATTTGACCTATAAGTAACGTCAGAGTACGTCTGATAACTATCAGATTTTAACGAACCAAATGCCATGCTATGAATACGTACTAAACTTAAAGATTTAAGTTCATATGTAATTATTTCCAAACAAAGCTCGAGCTACTATCCTAAGATAAAACTAAATTCCAATGTAAGGCATGCCATATGGCTATGGATTAGGTGCCTGGTAAACCATTGTTGCCCATATGTTGTGCGTCATCAATTCCTCGATTGTATCATACTACAGTTATGATACTGTTTCCTTATTGCACACTGTATAGTGTTGTCACCAGGACTTGAGGATGTGCACGAGGAACTCTCCTAGGTTGGAAACGTTCTAGTATGGCAACAGAAATATTTTCTTGGTGTTGCTGAAATTAGTAAACGTTACAAAACTGTAAAAATGTCGATAATACAGAATATCGGAATTCGAATCCTTTCATGGTAATCCGGCCAGGAAAATACTTTACAGTGAAAGAAACCATTTAGATTGGTAGCTAAGAAGGATAAGTCAACAGTGTTGGCGCTGTTCATGTCTCGAGTACCACTTTCACCGATAACAAAAGAGTCAATACCCAAAAACCATACAACTGTGGCAGAACGTAAAATGAAACAGGTTCGAAATAATACTTGTCTTACGGCTAACCTATACCATTATTGTAATAACTGATTCTAAGTCTATTTGAGTTCTAAAATGGCCATGGTATTAAGTATTATTAGTTTCTTTCCATCCTCCGTCTTTTGTTCACGTATGAAGGAAGATGAATATGATAACGTCTACGGCCTCTGGCTAAATAAAGCAAATGGGATATCTTGAGAAAATATTTCAATGGTATTCCATCAATTTGGGGTAAAGATCGAAGCTCAAGCGACAGGTCTGTTATTCAATTATATGAAAGCGACATGCCTCTATTAAATCGCATCTGCCTCACTTATTTTTAGCCATTATAGTATGTTTTTAACAAGTTTTAACAGAAACTTTGCCGGGTAACAAGACGGGATCGATATACTTCACACAGGGAAAAATGAAAACGTTCCAAAGATCACCAAATCCATTCAATAAAAAAACATAAGAATATAGTATTAATGATATAGATTTTGTGATGCAAAATACTCAAATTTTGAAATATTAAACAAAAACACAAATTATGATCTGAATTATCAGAAGCAGGCAGTTTTTTCAACAGAACACCTTCAAGCATACACTTCAACCACAGGTTACAATGTACCTTATATTGGACTTAAAACTCCATCAAGAGTCTTAAATAACTTAGTGCATCAATCGATATAGAATATTTTTCTTAATGAACGATTACGCCTGTAGCTAAAACAAAGCACGATAAAGAAATCAATTGATTGCTATGTGTACATTTCAGATTCTTTCACACGGTATCATCTATTGATATTTCTAATGCAGAATTAAATCCGGAGTCGGTTTCAAAATGTCATGTATCCTTTCGTCCTCGCCCCACCCCGATGACTATTTGTGTCGAAGGGAAACATCTCTTTTGCACTGCCTTCTTCGATCGGAAAATTACAAGCTGTATGTACACCTAAAATAGCATTATTGCCTCAGGTTACACTTACGGATTATTATATCTTATAATTTTAATGTGTCATGTATGTATATAATCCGGAACTAACGTGTGTCAAATATATCCGTGTTCTAAATGTATCATTTCTAGAGCCCCGATTGTGTGTCGTTAGGCGCATGGTTTTAGTAAGCGCCGATTGACTGGTAAACATGTATGTGACGCATCTAGTGGACTTCTACAATTAATTGTGTCATTGTTTTGGTTTACCACCATATTTATTCATACTATGCTATTGTTGCATTCGACGTTCATTTAAGATTGATGAATTCGTCTGTCAGTAGTCTGTCAGTCTTGTTTAATTATAACTATCAGGAAACATCATAAATAAATAAATGCAGACTCTTTAATTAGCACAGTTATAAATATTATACAAACCTATATATCAACATTCATTTTGACAATACTCTTTTCTATATTCAATAGAATCCGCTATACAAAAAAAAGTATGAAAATATAAGATTTAACTACAACTAAATTTCATATTTATATAAAGAAATATCTTTACTTATATTGTTTGCAATCATATGACCCGGTTAATTTCTGCCACTCCTCTAAATGAAATCTTTTACCAAAGGTATATTGCGCCCAAACAACAACAAAACGAGTATACCTTTAATGCTAGAGCAATGTAATGGCATATGGACTTACCAGAAGGTAGATAGACGCAAAATAAAAAAACAAGCCATAAATTATTCAAAATATTTTAATCTGCTTCAGTTGTTAAATCTTAGAAGTTATATTGAATTTTCAAATATGGACAAAAAGAAAATTTTTTTTCTCATTTCTGTCCTTCGTGTTAGCTTGTCTGTTCTCTCATCCTTACTTCAGACATTCGATATTGATTTTGGTTCAGGGTAGGACTTATACATGGTTTACATATTTCATAATTCAAAAACATAATGACATTGTCTTTCAGATGAAAATAAAATCAAATTTTACGCTTATTCTCGTACACTTTTATTGTATGTTGTTTTAAACATTCATTGACATCTCTTTCGTGTTCCTTTTTAACAGAAAACAATGGATACCATATCCTTTTTATATGTAAACTTCTGGAAATGAAATTAAATGGAGTTTTACGTCCTACTTTTCTGCACCTTGTGGGCTAATGAAGACGGACAACGCCATGCAGGGTGCCATTAGGGAAATTTTGCCAGGACAGCGGCATTAGCTTGCTCTTTTTCGATTTCCAACTGTCGAGGGATCTTTAACGTGCACAGCCTGTAGCACACGGGGCCTCAGGTTAGCGAGCAAGCGTCTAACTCACTGAGCCACCGCGGTTCCCTGTAAACTTCTGGACTTCATCCTTTCAGATGAGTATAATAATACTCTTTTTCTGTTAATAATAAGATAGACGGTATTGACAAATCTCCATTCCCTAGAGTAGTGTATATTAAAGAGAAAACATTAGTACAAGACTGCATACATACAAAACTAGACAAAAACATCTTTCTTTGTGAATAATACATAAATAGTGCGATGGTTTCTATATCTCTCAAGAAAACATACCGTCCCTCGAAATACATACGGCTGTATGGCCATCACATTTGTGAGAAAATATCTAAAAAACAACAACCCAAAAACCCATAAATAATTACGAGGTCATTTTCTGGCTCTTGTGAACAGTTTTTATGATGTTAAGTTGTCCAGAATGGGCAATAAAAAACTTTGGATGTTTTCAGTGCTACTAGATTTTAAACATAGAAAATTTCATTTTTTTTGCTTGATTTTAGGCTTCTTTTTATATACGCCTGCGCAATATTGACCCGGTGTTCACATAGACTAAATCAAATGTTCATAGTAATATGTTCTTTGTACATAAGTGTATTTATGTATGTACATTATCTCTTACAGATCCCCCAGATAAGTTACTCTTCCACAAGTGGTGATCTAAGTGATAAATCCAGATTTGAATATTTTTCAAGAGTTGTCCCTCCTGATCAATATCAAGCTCAAGTTATGGTAGAAATAGCCAAATCATTTAAATGGGATTATGTGAACACTTTAGCAGATGAGGGAAATTATGGAGAGAGGGGTATTGGAAAATTTGAAGAAATTGCCAAGAAATCGGGTAAGCTTATAGCAAATTATGCAAGGTCTCTTTCGGGGGACCTTAAGAAGAACCGTCAAGTTCGTCAATTAAACCTGCATCATTGGGGCCAAAGCTACCCAGGAACTAACATAAAACAAGTGTTGACACCATAATTATGACCAAAAATCTTTTCGTGTAAAAAAAAATCACTGAAAATTATTTTATTCTGAGGATTGTCTGGGTCAGAGAAAAAAAATATTGAAACCAAAATTTTCCGCCTCAAGGTTTCTTTTCAAAAGATTTCATGGATTTTTTTTCATAGACTACAGCTTCGAATAAATATAATGATTTGATAATTTTAAACTGCAATTTTAGACTATCTTCCTTTATAATTTGGATATGAGATTTCATACAGTAAAACTTCACTTCTTCAATTCCAGAACGGCAAGTTACCGCGTCATAGCTAGAAAATGTGAATCGCAGTATAGTAGGAAAAGTGTAAATATCACCAAAATAAACGTTTATTTGGAACCATGAACTTCTGTTTTCATGTTTCAAACGGATAATGGCATGTTGTCCAAGACTATGATCGCATTTCAGAGACATGTTTAAGAGAAGATTAGGAAAGCTATGAATTCAATCTCGGGATTGGAAATAGAAAGACTAACGCGGATGTGATCCCACAATCAGAACGATAGTTATATGAATAACTTGCCAGACGTTTCATTATTTCCCCTAATTGCTCATACTTCGTCTCTATAAAAGGCTAAGATGCACGGTTATATTACTTCAGAGAGATTTCTTTAGTCTGAAATTAGACAGTATAACGAATGTTTATCACCGCGTCTACTCAGTTTATTAAAGTATATCAGAAGAGGTGACTATGTATTATTACAGACTGTTAATGGTCAATATAGGGTAATGAAATTATTAGATAGATGTTACATAATATTCAAAAAAGACATTTTTGATAAAGCTCATTTTTTTTATTCGCACAATAAAGACTAAAAAAACGGACGTAAACACCATCACAAGTTTAATAGAAGGGCCTTTTCTTTAAAATATTGTAAAAATCAAATGGAGGGAGGTGGGCAAAAATTTATATTTCAGTCGTCTTTGAATCATTAAGTGTAATTACTTATATTGTCCATATATCCAGTGTAAATGTACGAAATTTTTAATCAAGAGGCGAAGCTCCTTAACTGTTACTGAACATTAAAAGGTTGCCACGCTATTACCTCATGATATATTTCAGCGATTTAGTTGATAAACAATCTTTTGAACCCTGGTTAAAAAGGAAAAGGGATAGATGCTTATTGTTTTGTTTTCACCTTTTGTAGGTGTGTGTGTCTCAAGGTCGCTCAAGATTCCACGATCAGTGAACACAACAACTTTTACAAATATTATAAATGACATTCTCAAAGACAATAATACAGCAAAAGCTGTGGTTATGTTTGTGAACGAAGACAACTGTCGGAGTATACTCCAAGCTTTGAAAAAAATGAACAAAACAAAGGAGTTTTCTATTCTTGCCAGTGATAGTTGGGGAGCCAAAATACACCCAGTTCAAGATCATGAGACAGTTGCTGAAGGTACCATCACGATTTTACCCAAACGAAGAGTCATAAAAGGTAAAACAAACCCACTTCTGAAACCTATTGATTTGACATACAATAAGTAGAATGTTTTGCAAACATTTTGGTACACTATGTCAGGACAATATTAACTTTATCGCTGGTATGTTTCAAGTCAGGTCCACATGTACGTACATCAGTATATGTGCCCCTAAGGTCTTTTCATTATAGAGTAACGTCAATCGAAACTGAAAACACCCAATCAAACACATACTGTACCAATGCCTCGACCAAACGTTTTCTGACTGCTAAAGACGTTACTGTTTATCAGTTCTTTGCCCTCTCCAGGGAAGCCATCTCCATGTAAAATTTCGTCTCTCTTTTCCAGAATTTGACTATTATTTTAGAAATTTAACCGTTTATAATAATCAAAGGAACCCATGGTTCTCAGAATACTGGGAGACTATCTTCAACTGTAGCTTAACAAATACACCTTATAGAAAACGGTGCACAGGTATGTCTAGTTTCTAATTATCAATATGATCTATGCAGAAATGGTTTGGTTGCTGGTAAATACTTGTAGAATTAAAGAATTAAAACTTGATCTAACCACAACAGAATAAACCTTTGGTATATTCTTCTAATGCAATATCCAACATCACATTTCAACATCATGAAAGTAATAATACCTAAACCGAAATTCACAAAACAAAAGACGACAAAATCAATGAGGTCGAAATGAAATGATTCCAACATCATATCTTGAATATTTCAGCTGGCGTTGCCCGTCTTCGGCTGCCTGTGCCAGAACAGAAAATAACGTAAACAAACATATTTCATAATTTGATGTGCACCGCCCTGTATTGTATATCTTTGGGAAATTATGTTGCAGGTACAGAATCTCTTTGGAACCCTGATGTTAATTACAGACAGGAGGGCTTAGTTCAATTTGTGATAGACTCAGTATACGCTTTAGCTCAAGGTGTACATGATATGCTTTCCTATGAATGTCCAGGAACACATAAAGATTTTTCAAGGTGCTTAAGATATCGACCGTTGGCTGGAGAGGAGCTCCTTGGATTTATTCGCAACGTGAAGCTAAATGGTAATGGTTTTGTGTTTTATTTTATTCTATGAAAGTGATTGCTGAATGATCTGTTCGAAATTTTGCTGTTATTGGATCTTCAGAATTAGCTATATCCGAAGTCTTCTATACGTTTTCAGTTTCATGCTTTTGGTTTTTCAAAGACTATAGACTTTTCTAATTGACTTCTTAGCAATGTAAAAAATTACTTAGAAATTCGATTGCAAATTTGAACATATGTTAAAATCTCTAAAGGTAAGGAAAGGATATGTTTCCAACTTAGGATGGTATTAAGGGGAAGCAACTCTAATTTTATTCACTTCTTTGTAGGATCCAATGGCGATCCAGTAGTTTTCGATGAAAATGGTGATGGAATAAGAAATTATGATATCTTCCAGTTCCAACGTCTTCCAAGTGGAAATTTTGAATATGTTAGGATAGGGGAGGGTGTCTTTAATGGTAATTTCAGGTAAGTGTAAAATGGAGGCTGTGATGAATTGTGAAATGGGTACGCTACCAAGAGCACAGAAAAAAAACCTAACGCCTAAGTCCGGGTTTAAATCACATTTATGGTCACATGTAGTTGCTGACCAGCAGATATGACTAATCTAACAGACTGGCATATTTAAGAATATCGGCAATTCCCAGTACATATTCCACTACTTACCAACTCATTAAGTATTTTGTATAGGAAATTAGTTTTTTTAAAGCCATTTTTTCGACTTGTAATGTTTTTCAATAGGATTTAATCATTATAAACATAGTAATAATAATAAAACGGCCAGAATCACTTGATCTCTGTTGCCAGTTGAATTTATTGTTTCGTTTTATTGCGATTTCTCACTTTCTTTGTTCGACATATGTTTTCCCCTCCTTTTGTACTGCGACTTACTTTTTGCGAATTAATGTTTTTTTTATATTCAAACTTCTTATCTGACTTTTGTCATCTGACATTAATTTAGCCTATTACCTACTTGACTTAAAATTACATTTAACCATTTTGCCTATCTGACTTGCAATTAGCCTTATTGCCTATTTGACTTGCAATTAGCCTTATTGCCTATCTGACTTGCAATTAGCCTTATTGCCTATTTGACTTGCAATTAGCCTTATTGCCTATCTGACCTGCAATTAGCCTTATTGCCTATTTGACTTGAATATAGCCTATTGTCTATCTGACTTACCAATAACTATTTTGCTTATCTGATATTAAGCTAAAAAACCGACAGAAAACATTCCTAATAGGAGCACGGAGATGACAAAATACAGAAAATAAGACCAAATCGCAACTGTCTGTTAATACTGTCGCATTTGTATTTTTTCCAGTTTGACACTAAATGATACTTCATTGAATTGGGAAGATATTCCACGATCCATATGTAGTGAACCTTGTTCATTTGGCCAAGCGAAGAAGCATACTGGTGGTTGTTGCTGGATGTGCGTACCGTGTCAGGGAAATGAATATCTTCAAGATGAAAACAACTGTGCTCCTTGTCCGAAGGATTCACGACCCAACGCTAATAAATCCATCTGTGATCGATTACCGGAATTCCATCTGGAACCTTCTAGCCTGTGGTTCATACTTCCTGTTGCTTTTTCTGGAGTTGGTGTGCTGTGTACTGCAGCAGTCTTGGTTATTTTTATACATTTCAATACAACGCCAGTCATTATGGCTTGTGGACGCGAACTTTGCTATCTTCTTCTATTGGGAATATTTTTATCGTATGGAACTTCTTTTGTCATGCTTGCCAAACCTTCAGTGATCATGTGCGCTCTTCGGCGTTTGGGACTTGGCGTATCTTTGTGTTTTATTTACGCGGCGCTACTAACGAAAACAAATCGTATTTATAGGATATTCAATAGTGGTATTAAGGCCATGGTGAAAAGACCTGGATACACGAGTCCCAAGTCACAGATACTAATCTGTATTTGCCTAGTATCTGTGCAGTTTATTGGAGGATTGACTTGGTTAGGATTCGAGAAGCCGGACACGGTGCAACACTACGATCAAAATGACTATATTGTACTTAAGTGTAAATCTTCCCAAATAGCAACGGTTATTTCTTTATTTTATAACATTTTTATCATTGTTTTATGCACAGTTTATGCTTTTAAAACTAGGAAAATTCCACAAAATTTCAACGAAGCGAAATACATTGCGTTTACTATGTACAGCACTTGTATCGTATGGCTGGCGTTCATTCCTATATACTTCGGAGCTAACCACGATTTCAAGGTAAGTTTCATTTATTTTATCTTATTAAACCTAGATGATAACGGAACAAGGAATTATGAACGAAAACACATAATACCAATAAATCGTGATTTAGTTATTTGCCGATTTTAGACAATTGTGTTATTTAATCTGATTACTATATAGATTTTCTTTGGCTTTTTTGGTAAGCTTCGTACGACTTTTTTTCTAGTTTGATTTGTTTTATTCAACTGAGGTGGAGTAGTGCCTTACAAATTTCTATAAAAGTAACTTAATCCCAGGCGTATCGTCCATATTTTTAACAGTGAACGAGGTTTAGAATCTTACACTTACATTGGGCTTGGCGATAACAACTTCAAAAATTGGTCATTTGGTCGATTTTGATTTTTATCAATGTATGGTAATTGCCAAATATCTTAAACTCAAAGCAGTTTTGCAACAAGCATTAGATCAACATTTTAAACCAAGATGCAGAAGCAAAGAGGCATGTTACCAAGAAAGAGAAAATTCAATAACTTTATTTGGTTTTTTTTTTAATTTCAGATTGAAATTATCTCCTTGTGTATGTGTGTCAGTATCAGTGCCACGGTAGCTCTCTTCTGTTTGTTTGCTCCTAAAGTATACATAGTGTTATTACAACCACATAAAAATGTACGACAGGCGACGTCGACGTCGATTCAAAGTGCCAATATGAAAAACAATAGTAGAACGTATGGAGTAACGTGTGCGTTGCCGTTGCCTACGGGCATTTTGGTTCAAAATGGGACCATTCACAAGGAGGTTGCCCAAACGGATAATGCAGTATTTTCGGACAGTATGGAAGACACGTCATCGTGTGACGAAGGTTTGTCTATGCCGGTGCCGACCTTGAACATGAACACAGTTACTGAGAGTACAACAGCCACCTAAAGACTGAAACGGTCACATTGATATCTACAGCGTAGATTAGTGTATGTATGAAGTGTCATTGAATGAGTACAATTTTGTTTGTTTGAACTCAAAGCTCATTTTGTAACCGATCTTTCAGCCAGACCTAGAGTTAATATTAGTAATTGGCATTCCAATTCAGTCAAATACATTCCAGTTAAACTAGTGTATCGTTTAAATCCCTGGGACGCCATGTCATTCTAAATGAGAAAGCCATTGCGTATCTATGCGAGATACTATACACCCGGTCTTATTAATAAAAAATCACCAAATCACCAGCAACCTTCGTGCACAGTACAACGGTTCTTCAATCATTCATGTATAACCAGAGTAAATTATGAAAAAAATTATATTGACAGAGGACCATTATAGTTGATGACACAAAATTGAAGAAAATCGGTTTTGGCCAAATTTGGAAAATGAATATTGAAAGTATATATGTATTTCAAGTATTATTTTTCATAACGACGAATGTGATGAGAGTGTTAATCAGATAGTTTATTTGTATAAAAGGCTTGTATAAATACATTTGTACTTGTATTATTAAATTATATTAAAATTGTTATTTCCATTTCTTAAATTTGAAAAAAAAAAATAGTACTCGTACATAAACCAACTGGAAGAAATGGTGAAAAGTTGCAGTTGTCTGAAGATCAGTAGAAACACAAACTGAAATAAATCAATTTCATTAGGGACACGAGCTGAAATAGTTTAGTTGGCTGAATATTTCTTGTCAAACTTCAATAAGTTCGCAGACTAATGTAGTACATTTGTCTGAATTTCACTTATCAGACTGAAATAGTTCAAACGTCAGTAAGGTCACAGACTGAAGATAGCTTGTCAAACTCCATTCGGAAGACAAGATGAAATAGTACAGGTGTCTGAAAATCACTTCTTGCCAAACTTCAGTAGGAGCAAAAATAGATCGGTCACTATCATTAGGGACACGAGCTGAAATAGTTTAGTTGGCTGAGTATGTCTTGTTAAACTTCAAAACTAAAGTTCACAGACTGATGTAATACATATGTCTGCAAATCACTTCTTGCCATCTTCTGTAATGACTGGAAATGCTGTAATAGTTCAGTGGTCTGAATGTCACTATTTGTCAAACTTCAGTAAGGTTAATGGTTGAAATAGATCAGTGGTATGAAGATCACTATCAGTAGGAGCGAGCTGAGTAGTTCAGATCACTACTTGTCAAATTTCAGTGAGGACACAAGCTGAAATATATCGGTGATCTAAAAGATCACTGCTCGCCAAACTTCAGTAACTATACAATAATGTTGTCTGGTGCTTCTCAATCTGATTAAAAGGTTTGCGTCCCTTTACTAATATACTTTATTTTGACCACGTTGACGACATGGCCGTTCGAAACAGAACGAAGTATCAGTATCAACCGCACATTTAGGAGGGGTCAAACCGCCCTATCCTAGAAATCGAACACACTAACATTTCATCATCCTTATAGCTAAGCCTTTATGCGATTATTACCCCAAGTTTAACTTGCATACATTTATCTTGGTATTGATATCAAAGTGGAATTTGGAAAAAAAATTAAGCGGAGAGTGAAGCAAAATGCAAGTGGATTGACAGATCATCAGACAGAGGTATCTCGTTTGTTATATTGGTACAAAATATAAGATTTTTCAGAAACTGTAAACAGTAGTGTGTTCTTGTGGGAAAGATGAAAAGAAAGAAACAACTATATTTTACGAGGATAACAACTAAGGTTCACAGTTAAGGATCCTTTATACCAGCTGGTCCTTGGTCCCGGAAAGTTATAAATCTTTCCCCAATTATTCCTAGCCATTTACAACTGGGTCAACTTGAATTATGAGTGAAGATGACTTCTTCAAGGACATCGGATTTTCACACGCCGATTGAGATCAGAACCCGAACCCACAGAACACGCAGCCGCCATTCGCTCGACATAACCAAGCAAAGGAAGTCATGTAAAGAACCAACTCTCTAACCGACTGTGCCATAGAACCTCACAATAATATATCACCAATCAAACATCGCAATTAAATAATTTATGCTCATCAACAAATTTCCTTTTAATCTATATTTATAGAAAATTCACTCTCTTGTTCCAGGTTTAAAATACAGAAATATCCAGACGTAACTTTTTATCGGATTAAAATGTTGCTTAACTAATCGACCTAATTATTATGATCTGAGTTAAATTTTATATGGTCACAGTTTGTACGGAATTACTTGTGTATTAGATAGACTAAATCAACAGTTATATCCATTTTTGAACCAGAAATTCAAATTAAAATACACCATTGCAATTCCATTAATTTTCAATGTCTAAAACCTAAAGTCTGAATATATTTAATTAGAAATTCGGTATATTGTTTTAGAGATTGAACTATTCAAAAAATTATACAGCATAGGACGTAAGTAGTCGTAACTTAGACCATCCAGATTGAAATATTCGAAGACGTAATCGTCTGGTCAGATATAAGCTATTACAAAATAACTACTGAAGATTGTCTGCTGGTACACCTGCTTTCATTTTAAAAGGAAATAGTAACCAGACGCTTTTAACCATTAAATAAAACGGAAACTTTTCATAAGAAGATCCAACGGATCATTGGCTGTTGGTAAATCTATAATGGGACAATTTAAGGACGCTTAAAAATGGAAGGAATAACGAAATACTTAGTATACGATTTCTTACATGCGTAGTGAAGTACGTCATCAGATGGAAATATATATGTTATTGTGATCTACATAATTTCAATATTACAGTTACTTCCCTTAGATTAATGACGGAAAGTCAATTTTAAATCAGATGTTCCAAAAGAGATTCCGAAACCAAAATACATCGTTAATGAAATACATGTACATGTATTCTTATGGTCTTCTGACTAGACTACACGTGATGTGGTATAAAATATGCCCACGGATCGTAAAATACATGTGAAGTTTAGTCCAGATACATCCCCTGTCACTTATTTTCAGAAAACCAAGTGGTAATTGCGCTAGATGTCATTTTTTTCGGAATTAGAAAAATCACAGGCCGGACATAAATGGAATAAATAAAAAAAAAAGAAGAGTTAATAGGTCAGAAAATTGCTTAGGAACCTCTTCAATACAATACTTTGCGATACATACACACTGTAAAATGGAGTGAAAATTTAAGTATTCAAAATTAAGACTGTTATTGTGCCTTGAGAATAATAAGATTACACCTAGCCCTTTGTCATGCCGAGATAATTGTTGGATTTACAAAAAAAATAAGGTGAAAGGATTAAATTATCAGCTGCATAATAACATTCCATAACAAAATCATTTAATCATAACATACAATTTTACAGTTCGAAAATATAAAACCTAAGTACGAACGCCTCGAAAACGAAATCCAAAACAGATTGACCAACAAATTTGGCAGCAAAGTCCTCATGCATAACAGATTGTCGACGTTTAAGAAGAACAGTCTTCATAATCCAATTGCATTTTCGTAACCATAAAATTTGCATCAGTTCATGCAACGCACCTAGAAACACACCCAGAATAAGTTTGATAACATAATTGTAATTGCTAAAGTTGACTCATCGTGCGATTCGGTAACCAGAAATTCAAACTTGGTCATAATTTGGCAATTACTGGGTAAGGAAAATATATATTAGTGTCCCTATGAGGAAAAAAGGTTCAAAGATGTCAGCAAATATCATTGATTAGTGTTTCAGGTTGCCTCTTAAACAGAAAGAAATTTACTTCTAAACTGTCCCTCTTAACCTTCAAAAATCACGGAAGTATCCAAGGTTTTGAAAATACTATTTTTAGTATTGAAAACGACAGACAAAATCCATTTCAGAAAAACTGCCATGATCGAACAGCATTTAGCATTTATTTCTGCAAATTTAATTGCATTCTTCAGCTCAAAATACACGAACCCAATGGACTATTTCAACACAGCAATATTTGGACATAAATAAATATCATATCCTACTGTTTCGCACCTTATTGAGCTAATAATTTCGACAGTAACTGATTGAACGATCGTGGCAACTCTCTTAGCGAGCAGTAGATTGGCGCCAATGAAGGACATGCATTCGTTCGCTTTTCGATCAGTTTAGGAAGTTTTAACGTATGTATTGACAAGTCAAATGAAATAACTATCGTGTACTTGAAGGTATGATTTTGTTATGAATGGCATCACACGAAGGGCGGATAGGTCCAATACAGCGACATCCATCATCTCAACAGTTATCCCATTCAGTTTGTCTTTTGTCTTAATGGATACAATATAGTGGGAGTGATCGAGTCGGTGTTCATCGTTTTCAAAAACAACTGTTATCTTGTTAAAAAAATTCAGTGGGCCGACGAAGAAGCGCACACACGCATTTTTCGTGAATACTTACACCTGTGAATGTTAAATTGGATCTACGGTTCTTCTCCCACTATGTAATTGCACATGATTTCACAAGAAAGTATTTACTTCCTGTTATTATCAGCCCCAAGATCCACATCTTAATCAACGAAAAAACTTGCTTTGATTAGTATTTGTCACAGAAAGAACCGGATTTTATTTACACAAAAATAGGCGATAATTATCCACGTTTCACGTCCACTTTTGTCTCTCTTAATGAAGCAACACGGTGACTTTTGGTGCAATGTGACGTGCTTTAAACAGTACACACATTTTAAGAACAGAAAATGCAAAAGGACAATTCAAAACAGTATATTAATCCACAGTTTCATGCTGAACTATTTCAGATAACTTGGCTTCCCTTCTGAAATTTCTAAGCAGTTATCTTCAGTCTGTTTCCTCACTTTTCAAAGGAAATTGTATGGGTTTTCAAACAAGTAGACTATTTCATGTGTCACAATGAAGATTTATAAGTAGTGATTTTCAGACAAGTAAATGATTCCACTCTGTCCGTGACCTTACTGAAGTTTAACCAGTACTGATTTTCAGGCAGATGGACTAATTCAAGTCTTTACTGAAGTTCGACAGTAGTGATATCCAGATACTGGATACTCGTGTTTGCAAAAAATCAGATCCTATGTTTAAAAAAGTATTTTAAGTGTACACATGGACAGATTTTCTGTCCTTCAAAAAAAACTTTCATCTAACTATTTAGAACAGTTTAATAGTAAACCAACCATTCAGTGGATTTGGAAAATAATTTTCTCAAGAATTAAAGTTAGTTTAAATACATATCTAAGAGAGCCTTGCTATTAGATTAAGTTGGTTGTAACAGTGGGACTGAAAAATACCCAACAATTTTACATGTTTAAATTTCGATTTAACTTAATGCAAAAAAACGGCATCACAAGTTAGATTAAGCAGGTGTAACTGGGAAGCTTTGCAACAATCTAAAGTTAAAGTTGAGGCCTTTCAATATCACTCCAATGCTGGTGATTTATAAACCATGCAAGAAGTGAGCTTGAGCAGAAATCCAACTGAAATCAACTAGAAATTTAAATGTCTGATTAATTTCCTCTAATATGTTTGTAATTAAATTCCCGCTAGAACACTCTCACATAAGGTATTTTTTTCATAAACTGAAAAAAGTTGATAAGTTGGTACATTAGGTAAATTATAAACGGGTTAGATATTGAACAATATGACCGTTACAAAACAGCAGGTGGTCTAATATTCCAGTTTATAGCAATGGACTTACTTTGCAACCTGATATGGGTCTTTTTCTTTGGGTACAATTCGACGGAAAGATGACCTACTTCAATAACCCTACTGATTCTACTGACGAGCCTCACATGCTACAGCGCTTTTTGGGAAGTGGATATATAAATAATAGAATGAGCAGTATCGTATTATGATTATGATCGATGGATATTTTGAATAGTTGGATTCAGTGCAATATATTATTGTTCCTGTTTTTCTATTATACTATCAGATTGCTGATAATCTAACGACCAAATTCATACCATATTTCGGAAATGTTAGTAAAAAATTAATTCATATAAAAATAGTCCACATTCGGGCACTGCTTTTACATATTTTATCAGGTGGTAATTTTAATTCTATTAATCGCAAGATTCTTAAGATAGAAAATCCATCACTAGTACAGCTGGTTTGGTAATAGGTGTCCGATGTCCAACACCACATAGTAAGTAAGATAAGCGGTTTAAAGGTCGTGACAGGTAACCTATGACGTGCGAAAAGCGAAGGACACTGCACCACCAGTGGAGACACTCTTGCATAAGTAGCATTGAACTACTATGTCGATTCGAATAAAAAGGTTTAATTGTTAGCAATGTGCTATAAACATGAACGTAAATGTATTGACAGAGTCTTCTATTTCCGCCGATCCTGAAGACTTCTTCCGAAAATGATTTAATCTAGACCTCAACCTGCGGAAGATAGTTTAATTAAGAACCTGGGGCTTTATTTCGTCTCCATCAATTCAATTATCTATGAGTTGTTCATTGGGGGAATCGCAGTGTATACAGTATGCCTTCGACGAATATAAAAAAAAAAGTTTCAAGACTGGGCAATGGAGACACTTTCTAACTAACTTCTGGGTCGATCTCGTGGAGGTACCTTATGTTTTTTCCCTTCTGTCTGTGATGACTACAAGTCAAGCAGTATTTTCACTTTGTAACAGCAATGATTCATTTGATGTTGTAAATTCATTTGATGTTGTAAAAGCCTTAGAGATCCTCATAAAACCTGCGTTTTGTTAACTCTTAAATAGGAAAATGCTACCCTTGAACATCTATTTAATCCAAAGTTGACAGAAAAATTTAGAACCTCCTTGCATGCAGGCCTATGTATTTTCCACATTTTGATAGCCTGCTCAAACATGCTTACACACGTTGCATGTATTTATTAAAACAGTTTTGATCGTGGAAAAGCAATCGTTACACTGGTCCCTTTTATCGATCTATTGCAATATTCTGTCGAAAGTTGTTATTGTACATGGCCTATTTCTGTTGCGTCTCTGATTCCCAATATTGAGAAATATTTAGATTAGAAATTATTTACCGTGACGATGTAGAACCACGCGTCTAACTAAAATAAGTCTGGCTAATTCAGATGCAACACGTATTAGGAAATGAACAGGATGTAAACTCTAGTCTAAAACACTGTACATTTCTTTTGGAAAGAACAAATGTTGTGTGTACAGAAATAGAAAAGCAAATAGACTTATTTTAGGAAATGGATGTATTAATAAAATTCGTGGCTTCTTATATGTAAATTTGTTCTATCGATTTTTATGTTTTAAAACCCAATTTTACACCAACGAATGAATTCTTAAAAGGTTACACTAGTAGGAAATCATAGTGTTTTATCAAAAGTAATTTCAACAGTGGCTTGGTTGTAAACAAACTCGACATTATTCCAAAGGGTCATGTTCCAAGTAGGTTTATTTCTTGTTGACAATCGCAAAAGTTCACAAAGTATTATGTACATATTAATTTGCTTAATTTCTGTTATCTGTTTTGCTTAATTTCTGTTGTCTGGTTTTTTTTTTTTTGTACAAAGAAGTTGACTCAAAGGAGAAATAGGCAAAATCGGATCCCTATATTTGGTTTTTATCCGTTTTTAACCAAATTTTGTATTTTCAAACGATAGTAATCCGTTGGCGATATTCAGAAAGTACAAATCACGTGGACTTCTATTGACTTCGATATTGTACCCAGCGTTTCATTAATTTACATTGCAATCATTTTCAAGCATCTTACGTCATCTGCTTAAGTGGATTATCTCGATTGGATTGAAACAAACACCTTGACCAAGTTACCTCCTAATAAATACACTGCTTAGTAAAACAACAAAACCGTTGTATGTAGGCGTTCTAATATATGTAAATTCACAGTGGATCTTGAAATGGGTCAGTATATATTATGAGAATATATGTATAGGCAATGTCCCTGAAGGACATAAAAGAGCTAATCGTAACACCGACATACTGTTAATTCGTTCTGATATAACAAAGATGAATTCTAATTTCTATCTTTTAAACTCGTTATTTATTAGGGGTTACTTTCTTTTATCTATTTTCGATCATCCAAAATAAAGCCAAGGTTTTTTCTGTTGTGGTTGATAACCATATTATCTGTTGAAGCAAGCATTATTATCACAGAAATAGACACTGGTTTATAAATACACAAATCGGTTATGTAATGAAAAGGTGACAGAAGGTGAGCAAAGATCGTTAACTTTTTAAATTGCTTCATTTCATATAACCCACTGAGGTGACTGGAATTTACGGGTTTAACATTTACATTTTTTTGCTTTGAGAATAATGTTTTGAAGAATACAAGGTGTGAAGCCGATATCCGTGGTTGACCGTGGTATTATACGATATTAAAGGCTTCGAAACATGACTTTCACATTTACTGCGTGGTTGCATTTACGAGTTGAAGCATGAAGTTCGCATTCGATATACATTATACATTTGTCTCTTTTATTTACGTTGCAATACATACATTCACATCCAAAAATAATAACATTTGAAGCCATTTAAACAATTTACATGTTATTTCCATTTACTTCCCAACTTTCCAGGTGGCGATATATGTCTTCCACCTCCACTTAACTGCAGGAACGCATATACTGTTCCTTCGGGATCAATTAACTTGGAACATACTAGTATTACAGCGTCCAGGTTTCTTGAGTTCGAAATGCATTTCCACAAAATGAGTAGGAACTTATTAATACAAGTATAATTTCATTTTATTTCAATGTACATACAGATATAGTCTCATTTAAATATTCCAGTAATTTTATTAAATGCTGATAAGACAAAGTTCACGATCATCTTCTGATACACTAACTACTGCAATTGGGTCACTAGAGCTAGTTTCATTTGCTAATAATCGTACACAGTTCACTGACAGTGGACACGATTCACTGACAGCAGACAACTTATAAACTGTTGCAACTGAAAGCAACTGGAACTGGAGTCAGTTTTATTTGACGCCATTCGGGACAGTTTACATTCAGCGAACACTTATCAGCTGTCAGGGCTCAATAGTCACAGCAACTAAGTCGCTGAACCCGAAAAGCCAGTTCATTTGATAGAACACAGTTTACAGTCACCGAACACTTGCTGCTAGGGCTCAATAGCCACTGCAATCGGGTCTCTGATTTAGAAAAGCCAGATCATTTGATAGAACACAATCATCGAACACTTATCAGCTGCTAGGGTTCAATGGCCACTGCAACCTAGTCTCAGAATCAGCAAAGCCAGTTCATTTGATAGAACACAGTCAGCGTACACCTAACAGCAGCTGGGTTCACTAGCCACGGTCACTGAACCAGAGTCAGTTCCATTGATAGAACACAGTCAGTGACCACTTATCAGCTGCTGGGGCTTAATAGCCACTGCAACTCAGTCACTGAACCAGAATAGTCAGTTCATTTGATAAAACCCAGTCAGCGAACACTTATCAGCTGCTAGGGCTCAATAGCCACTGCAACTCGGTCACTGAACCAGAATAGTCAGTTCCTTGGATAGAACCCAGTCAGCGATCACTTATCAGCTGCTAGGGCTCAATAGCCACTGCAACTCAGTCACTGAACCAGAAGAGTCAGTTCATTCCATAGAACAGTCAACGAACACTTGTCAGCTGCTAGGGCTCAATAGCCACTGCAACTAAGTCACTGAACCAGAATAGTCTGTTCATTCGATAGAACACAGTCAGCGAACACTTAACAGCTGCTGGGTTCACTAGCCACTGCAACTCGGTCACTGAACCAGAAGAGCCAGTTCATTTGATATAACAGTCAACGAACACTTATCAGCTGCTAGGGCTCAATAGCCACTGAACAAGAGCATGTTTATTTGACGCCAATCGAATACAGTTCACTGGATACACTGATCCAGAGCTTCTAAATACATCGTCACATTATGCCCCTTATAAATCCAAACTAAGACAAGGGACACTGTGAGGTAAAAACCCATATGATAAACCACGGTTTTTTTTAATACTCATCATCAATAACTTATTCTACCAGTTCAGAAAATGTTGGCGATGGCCCATAATCACATTTGATGACAAGAGTGCAATTTCTATATACCAAAAGAAGTGTGATATTAAGAACATTAGCGAACAAAACTGAACAAAAAAAAATCTTCAACGGGAAATGAAACTTGCTCTTTCGACATCTTTTATTTTGAGATGACATTTCAGAATAAAGAGTTAAACGGCTTCAAAATCTGTGTTGTTGTTAAAAGGTTTGGCACAGTTCAATTCACCTGGGGGATTATAATAGAATTTTCTTGGGTTTAAGCTGTAATTCGCGAAAATAAGTCCCAGGGTATATAAATTTAGACTCTTTTCAGTTCATTTGTTGTCTCATTCTTACGTAGCTATCCTTATTAACAGATCGCATCTTTTGTGGATTAATGATTTTTCTTGCTACATCAATCACGAGTCTTGTTTTATGGCGACAGTCGTGTTACTTGATATATGTTCTTACTACGATTCACTT
The DNA here is from genome assembly GCF_000327385.1 of Lottia gigantea. Lineage (NCBI taxonomy): Eukaryota > Metazoa > Mollusca > Gastropoda > Lottiidae > Lottia > Lottia gigantea. The sequence goes on from NW_008710397.1 coordinate 170,666, forward strand.
AATCCTTACCTCATTCTTCTCCGAACACCTTATATAAATGAGTAACAACGCCTTCAAATCCTTACATCAGTGTTCGTGTCCAAGTTTCTTTAAACGTGAGTGCATCTGCCCTTTCCTACGTCAAAGTTTTTATCCAATTTACGCGAATACTTTTGCCATTCTAAGACCACTACATAAACTACGATGTCTTTGGTCCAAGTTACTTTTGACAAGAATGTCGTCATTTGAAGACCATTACATAAATAAGTAACATTGTCATATTATCCTTACGTCAATTCTTTTGACATGGAAGACTCTGTTGACATCAACGCAAAGACATTCTAAGACTGACAGTACTATTTTGAGGCTGCTAATCCAATTATCATAAAGAACATTCGAAAAATTAATAAAGCAAATATTTCCTTTGATCAGACAATAGTTACGTCTTACTTTTCTACATGTGATTTTAGCTACTATTGACCTAAAATTTCAAAATATGACATTCATAAAATGTGTACCACCACGGGCGTGTTTTAGTCATCCTAATGAAATTGATAAGGCATAACTAATTGAGAAAAATATAGGCCAATGAGTTGACCAAACCTAATGAAACAATACTAATACAACAGCGACAAGATAAAGGCGATTCTTCCATTACATACAAGCTTAAAGAATCGTATACTTTCCTTGCAGGAAAATACAAGAAAAATACTTCACATTACTGGAGAATAATTTATCAGCGAAGACTAAATCAAACTACCAAATTCGAAAGAGCTTATAATATAAAAAATGTAAGGATGGTCACAGACTTCAATCATTTTCTCGTCTGTCCCAGCAAGTTTCTAAGAGACACAAACATGTAGAGTTTTCTGTTTTCAATGTAACTGAAGGTAAAAAAAAGTTTAGAAAACAATTTAATAATAGACAACACTGTGCACAGTGAGGCAACAACCAAACATCACAGAAATTTCGTATTGATAACCGTGTATCATTCTATTTGATTTAGCAACAACCAAACATCACAAAAATTTCGTATTGATAACCATGTATCAATCCATTTGATTTAGCAACAACCAAACATCACAGAAACTTCGAATGGATAACCGTGTTTCATTCTATTTGATTTAGCAACAACCAAACATCGCAGAAATTTCGTATTGATAACCATGTATCAATCCATTTGATTGAGCATCAACCAAACATTACAGAAATTTCGAATGGATAACGTGTATCAATTTGATTGAGTATAACAACAAATTAAAATTAATTGCATTACATGGATTACTGGTATTATTTACAATTATTATAACAATAACCATTACTGTTTTGAAGCTTATTTGCAAATTCGCTATTGAAAAATTCGTGACATCGGTGAATGTGGAATACAAAAGACCTGTGCCGATTGGAACTTATTCCAAACATTCTCAATTTGCATGACCTTAACCCTGTAGGACAGCTTTCGAACTATGTTAAGTCAATACTTTCCTCGAACGCTGGGTTGGAGCATCTTTTGGGGCAGTGGAATAGCTCAGTCGGTGCTATGGATTCCAATCCTCCGCAAGGTATGAAAAATTCTGGTACCAGTACTTCTGAGAATCGAACAGACGTCGGCTCTCACCCATAATATCTACAAGGTATACTACACCAGCAACTGAGCGTGGGCGTACGTTATCATGTACATGCAATTCAACGTTCATCACCACGAACCTAACCTACTAATAACCTGTACAGACTAAGTACCACCATAGAACGTCATTAGAACAGAAATTTGTAAGTCTGTATTAGATATCTGCATAAAGAATTGAAATTTAAAAAGAATTAATTTATTATTAAGGACACTCTAGAGACTGGTTCTTGAATTGATATGAAATGTATATGAGCATTAGCAAATGATAGTTTGAGTATCATTACTATCGAGGAAAATTGATTTGTAATACAATTAGGAGAGTATTATTAGGGTTTCAATTAGATGCGGTAAGGTATCAAAATTACTTCTCGAAACTTGAGATCAAATAAAGCCTTACCGCGTCAAGATCATTTCGGTGCTTAAATTACAATATCCGTTTCAGAAGATAGGGGTATCACATTAACATATCAAATATTTTAATATACATAGTCCTTCACCCCTCTCAGAGGAGGTACTCGCAATGAGTTGCTATGTAGACAGGTCTAGAAAAATACATTAATTCTTGAATAATATATTATATCCTTGCACTTTTTTTTATATCTACATATTGGCTTCAAAAATATATCTAGGACACAGTGTTGTTTATAAAAAGGACTCTCTCCCTTCTAGATTTTATGCAAGACATGATAATGAAATACAAGGGTCATTTTCAATATTCTCAAAAATAAATAAAATTATAGCTCAATATGACAAACCTTATAATATACATTTCATTCCCCAAAAAAAAACAAACATAAACCAATATTTATTGAAAATTAGAAATAGTTATAAAAAAAGAAATCCAAGGGCGGATAACCTGTAGAATTAAATGTATATCACTAAAGTTATCCTTTTTTTCTTTTCTGACTCGGAGCTTTATAAAACAAACTTTTTAAAAATGTAATTTGGTAATTATTGTTTCCCGAATAAAGGCTAATTAAAAGCAAAATAGAACGACACACAAACTCCTCTTTCCCGGGATATATAACAGCTTATACAATACCTATTAAGCTGCTGAATTAGAACAAATACAGCATTTCATTAAGTTCTATAAAGAGTTGAGGTCACATCCGGAATTTATATCCGGTAAGTAAACGGAGACCTTATCTTACATTTAAAAATACATTTTTTAATTATCAAAACGGAAATCTACTATTCGATGACCAACACCATGTGCCATACAGTTAGTAAAGCTCATCACATTGTGTTATCCGTCTTAATTATCTCAATCCAGCGAAGGCGAAGAGAAAGTCCCTTAAACCTCGACGAGGTTGAAACATTTTATAAATGCTTTTTTTTTAAACATTCTGACAGATCATTCAGTGCCGTTCGTAATAAACATATTGCAGATGTTATAAATGTACCACATGGTAGAAAAATGTTTTGTCTATGGTGTATAAGGTCCATTGTAATGTTATAAAAGGTTTCAAGTATTTAATGTAATCCTCTAGCTTTATCCTAGTTAATTTTCTTTAGAAATTGACAAGAATTGATAACTCGCGTTGTGACATCGAATTATACTTCATCATCAGAACAATAAATCAACATTAATTTATATTGTGTCACAATCCAATACAATACTTAGCTGTAAATACATTTCAGCATACTCTAAAGATTGCATACTAAGTAATCCGTATCCGGAATTTATGTCATTGTGGACCTTCAAGAAAAGACATTAAAAGGATAAATCAGCTTAAAATTTTAATTCAGTATTGAAAAAGGAATTGTAGAATGATCAAGTATCGGCAGATTTGTCGTCAAAATAACAGAACTGCTTTCACGGAGAGTTAACTGTCTGGCCACTGTCCTTCGGGATCGTATTCCGCAAAAAGGGTGCACATTTGTGGTACATTCATGGTTTTTAGTGCAGCATATTGGAACATCTGTAACCCCATACAAAGGTCTTGAAAAAAGTACAAATTTTAAATTTCGGTGCTACCCCTTTTTTGCGATGCATTCTCCGATTTTCCTGCAGCAAACTTTTAACGAATTTTCTTGCGCATTTCTGGTTTTTCTTCTGTATAACTTGGACAAATGTCATAATACAAGTATTGAATGGTAAGATGGTGATACAGTTTTTTTATACGTTTTAATTTTTTTTTCACTGGTATGAATGTTTTTAAGATCTCATGTTATATACAATACTTCTGTCAAGACTCTTTTGAGGTTTTAGATCTCGATACTTCATATGCCGTGAATAGCGTTTCCGCATTATATTATGTACGTATTTTTAACTCTAGCTGATGCCTTTTGATAATGAAATGTCATCTTTTTGTGGCTGCCTTCCTTCATCATGGTTATTCAATTCGAGTTTCTCAAGTAATTGAACCTTGGGGCTAAATTCCTCTTAACAATATGGTAGTTTGATTTGGCGAAACTTTGAAAAATATTTATATGTCTAATGTCATTATTACTTAAGGGGGGATATGCACTAATTTACTCGATATATTTTTATATGTAATTATAGAATAAAAAATGAATGTTACGGTAAAAAAAGCGGGCCGTTACAGATTGAGTTATACCTACATGAAATTCGTAAAACAAGAATTACTTCCTGCCTTCAGTGACGTTAACGCCAACACAAATTTACTTGAAAAATATTACTGTGTATTATTTGTCATTGACATGAAGAAATTCAAATGTCAAAAAGTTTCCCACCAAAAAAATCAACCAAGAACACCCAACACAAAAAAACATCATAAAAACATCATCATTAAAGGGGATAAATATTATGAAAATATGATTTAAAAAGTTTACATAACTATTTAGGACAATTTCAACGAAAACAAAATATCCTCCAGTGGGTCTACAGATGTCACTGACTGAATCAGTTGTTCATCGCATGCAGATACTATTAGACGCACTTCTGTTAACAGTTACATTTAGATATATTTTAAACCGGATTCGCCTTTCCGTCACGTAGCGTGTGACATTATTCCCAGGATAATTGTCTTACGACAGCATCCGACGACTTCCCCATGCTAATTTGTATCGCTACGGGATTTATTAAGTACCAACCACCATACATAGAAGCACGTCGGAAAGGTTGATATATAACGAAGGGATTGATTGACAGACCGTACTGTTGAAGTAAATGGTGTCACGACAAATCTCGATTTCCAGTTTTTAGCCTTCTAATCCAATGGCAATATGCTTGTTTCGGGGTTTAAAAACTTTTTAGGCTTCAAATCCTGAACATTGGCACCACTCCTGGGTTTTAAGAAGTAATTTTAAGTAGGCTCAACAAAATGAAATGAAATTTGAAATGATTTCCTGCACCTTGTTCGACTAATGACGGACAACGATAGACTGTGGCATTAGCCTACTCTTTTTTTTTTATTTCCAACTGTCCCATTCGAAGGACATTTTTGCTGTCCGACCTGCATCACTGATAGGGAGAAACTTAACTTAAAATCCAATGGTTTTATTTCGACCTATGCCGGGATTAAATCATAGACCTCCAAGTGTCTTACTCAGCCACAGCGGTTACCCAAATCGGCTTTACAGCACTTTCCCCAGACACCTTCCTTCCACAGGTAACTTGTCACAAATTAGTGGAAGAAATCTTTTACTGAGATGTACGAAATCCCACGATAAATGGAAAGTAAAAATTATTAAATTCCGAAATTGTTATATTTAGCATTTCAAAAAAATATCGACTTGTCCAAATTCAGTTGTCTGATGATCGAATAGCGTGAAATTCTGAGTAACAAAATTATTCAAGTTCTGCTTTAATATTTTTTTATCGCTGTACAATTGATGTATTGAGCATTATTTCAACAGTTGTATTTCTATATCACTCTACAATTGATGTATTAGGCACTATTTTCACAGTAGTATTTTTACAATTGATGTGTTGAGCATTATTTTAACAGTGAACATATTTTATTGATGTATTTAGCGATTCATTTAAATTATGAGTAGGAAGTTCAAGTGGAAACCAGTTGAATAATGTACGTGCTGTCAACTACATCCACATATTTAAGAATGAATTATATCCACATCGTAATAGTAACTTAGTAGAATGGCCCTGATTTACAGATTAAACATCTTCCGGTAATCTTTACAGTTAGTTGATCCAACATTAATATTAATCATTGTCAAATATTGTAATCTCTAATCCGTTCAATTCTCAGAAAAAAATTTCATACGCTCACATGAAAATATATTGATATCCCATTTTGGTATTTTCAAACGTTGCGGCGAAGTTTCTGGCTTTTTATGTGTATTGGGGCGATTCTTTTGCTACCTTTCTAATTTATCGTCAGATGTCTGTGGTTCGTGTAATATGAGAAATACCCTAACGTATATGTCTTCATTGCAAGAGCTGCTATTATTTAGAAGCTTTTATTATTGCACTTTTCTTATTTTCAGTTACGCACATGGTTCTTGCAATTTCATTAAAAACTAAGAGAGAAACACTGTCGTAATAGGAGTTTTTTCTTCGACCCACCTTAAAACATTTCGTTTTAGCGGAATTGCAAGACCCAAAGTAATGTATATATTTTAGAAGAGCTCTTCGACAATCCTTTTAATAGAGTTTCATTATGGCCTGTTTATTTGCTGTTAAATGAACAATAATGTAATCAATATTAGCAATTGTATTGATACAATATATTAATCTCACAATGAAATTCGTCCACTGTTTGCATGGCTAGACATTCTGATATCGATGACAATAAAATGTTTTAATAGCTGTATCAATGCGTTTTATTATTGTCAGTTTAAACTAATAAGTTGAGATTCTGCTCGTGGATATGGTCGTTCTCATAAACCTTCCTCAACCTATTAGCATCAAGCTCTTGATCTCTAAATATTTCCAAAGACATTAAAGATTTTGAATAATCCTCGTAAGAAAGGGCATTCTCATTGAAAATCTAGTGCCACTCTAGATTAGGTTTTTCAAGTTGATATTCCTTCTGAGGAGTCTACATTGTTTATATTAAACTATGAAAGTGAAAGAAGCGAGAACAACACACAGTTAGGGTCGATGTAGGTAGATCATTTAATCATGGGTTATTTAAGATGCAAATGAATGACAGAATTGTGTGGAAGGTACCTTGCTATTCTTCACTAACGGAAAATAAGTAATCCTCAATTCACTTGCCAAAAACTTACAGAGCCGTACAATCAGCAACAGAGAAGCACAGTGAATATTCTTCCGATCTACAAACACCTCGGGAAAAGATATCAATTACAGTGAGCCAACTTGTAAATTTCGATTAAAAGACGAACAACGTGTGAAATTTGGCTGTTGACAAAAATGAATTATTTTGTTTCTCTGAGACACTATAAAACCAATAGATATTCCTGCTAATGCCAATGTCTCGAAGATTTGCCAACAACGACAGCTGCAAAACATACGCCTTAACACTTAATCGATTTAGGTGACCTATTCGTGCGTGAAGATAATAATTTTTGAATATTTGTATTGCAATTAAGATGGCATCAAAGCCAAACTCCAAATATCAGCTTTATCAAGGAGGTTGCGAAAAATACATAGACGTCATTATTGTATCTGTTATTACTTCTTTCGTAAGAAATGTATCGATGACCCATGCATTGGGACAATATATCACTCTATATAACACTATGACGTAGTATTTAGTGTTTAATCACACCCAAAAATGATTGCACAAAAACGATTACTTTTCTATTAATAAAGACTGTGTTCTAATTAAGAAATTTAAGGATCGTTTTCAAACATTCCGAGGGGGTTTAAATAAACTATGCGAACAAGAAATAATACGAAATAGACTTTGAACATTGTGTATTAATTGTCGTCCCATTATTATTTCAACACGTCTGATTTATACATTACTAATGCTAATCTTTTGATCTAGCTCCTATTTGTTTACATTCATAATATTTTCATTATTTCCGATTTTTTCCCATAGTTTTTAGCGAAGTGATTAATATTGCGTCTACAGGAAAGATTTTCTCTAAATTTGTTCTAGAAACGTCATGATTCGATGTAATATAGGATGATTTTATGTAGATGGCTGTATTAGTAAGTATTCATATTCGAGAACAATTCTAGTTTTTATTACATTTATGGAGAAAACACGATTCGATAGAGGAGTAGGATTTTACTGGGGTCATTAATACTAATTTTTCATCGCGTGATTTTATATTTAATTCGTCAAAACTTGACAACGGCAACAGTATTGCTTTGAAAAACACAATTAAAACATAAGGAAACTAAACAAAAACAAGACGATAAATAATATTACTAGTGCAAATTCATAAAAGGCGTTTCAGAAGTTTTGGTGGCAACGCACACACCCATGACCTTATTTGACAACGAAATAGCTACAACAAATTAATCATATATATCATATAAGGAACACATTTTTATATTTTTCACCACATCCGTGATGCATTGTAAATGTATATATGTTATATGAAATTTTCTGTATTTTTATTATAAACTTAGTATATAATTCGTAGTTTCGTGGGGAAACATAGTGGCTACTTTTTCATATTTCTTTCCTCATCCATGTTACATTGTAAATGTATATATGTTTTATGTTATTTTCTGTGATTTTATTCTTTCCGGAATCTTGTATATAATTTGTAGTTTAGTGAAAATTAGACTTCTGGCTAAATGGGTTGCCAAAATAAAGTTATAATTTATAACATCTACGGTAGAGAAAAGAGAACAACTATTAAACAATCAGTCAATTACTCCTGATCCTACTATCAATTACAATGACTACCTACTAGCGCGACCACAAACACCTACTCAAACTCACTGAACGCTTTATTTTAAATGAGCCTGGAAATGAAGTGGATCGGTGTGCTCATGTTTTGATGTACCCAAATTTGAATAAACGTCTTTGCTAGATTCAAACCATGATGCACCATTAAAATAATCTTGGAAACAAACATGAACGAATACCAAAGAGGGCAGAATGCGTTGTCCAGGTTTCCCCCTCTGATAACCAGATATCATTCAAAAGCGGCTAATTGATTTAAGGGGCTATACTTAAAATCCTGGAACTTATTGACTTATTCCCAAAATCTCCAGGACTTTGTAGATGGATTGTGGTAACAGCTATTTTTGAAGACTGTGTCCAGAAGAAATCATGTAACTTGTTGATAAGGTCCCAAAATATTCCAGTTTAAAAATACCACAGAGAAGATCGGATATGTGCTTTGAAGATCAGCATCAAATCTTCTTTCATATCTTAAAATAATTTTCAAATTGAGATAAGCGAAGCCATAATTTGCAAGATAACACTATTTTTGGTTAATCAAAGGCTTTCTTTTCATGGATTGTGGTATCAGCTATTTATAATCATAACATATTGGCCAAAAGGATTTGAGTGCAGAAATGAAGGACGTGTTGTAATTCGGCAGTTCGTAACAGTAAAGACGATTTGTGAAGATGCAAGCAGAGACTTCTCTCCATTGACATTCTCGATATTCCTGGAAGATTGAGCGCAATGTTAGATAAAGAAATGTGATGTTCATAAAAGTAAATCAGTAAGCTTTTGAATAGCACTGACCATGTCATATTATTCTACGAAAACTAACCGCTGGACTAGACTCAAAGTAATCCAAAATTCGAACTTGTAAGATGAAAACAAAGAGATTTACTATTGCTATACAAATATCATTGCAGTTTTCTTTCAAGTGGGCCTTCACAAAATAAAGTTATTATCGAATGACTTTTAATTAATCGATGAAAATAACAAACCCCATTAGCCTTCTTTATAAGTTCATAGAATCATGACTAATTGTGACTTTGCAAAGATTTAGTTCTACATTGAATTGTTCGATAAACGACCATTATTCGTATGTGTTAATAAACACATAAACACATGTAAATACATTATGGAAACGCTTATACCCATATTTTGGTACGATTCAGTACAATAGCATCTACTCAATGATAAAAGGAAACCGATTAACAAACGTAAAACCAACATTTATGATTCAATGACATACCACAGACAATGCCTTCAGTTCAAAGCATTTGACATTCATCGTTTCGTCTGATCCCGCAGTAAATCTTTCGGGAAATATAATAATATGAACATTCTAGCTTGACAGATGCACAATTTTCAAGCTCTTGGATCAGTTTTATTTTCGTAAAATAGTGTGTTTCTGGTTCATTTGATTTAGGACAACCTGAGTAAGAGAGCAATTTTGAATTTTTGAGGAGGTAATAAATGCGCTTTGTAATCTAGCATAAAATCTTTGGACACTTAAAACTTCAGATGTTCTTTTCAGTAAGTCTATATTCTCCACCATAAAAAGAAAAACACGAAATAGTAGAATTTTTTTTTAGCTGAAAGGGGGCTTGTGCAATCAATCAGCGATCCTGAAAAAGGTTGAAGACAACTTCTCTAGAAGTGCGGGCTTGTATCCTTATCTAAGAAGGAAAAGGGATACCATAGCCAGTTTGTTCAGGATAAGGCCAAGTTCGCTTTTAACTCCTTTCTAGAAAATATCTCAGATCTAAGAAACCAACAATAACAAACTAATCCAGAAAACCTTTTAATCGTACCTGATCATTGACGTGCTTTACGATAATTATCAAGTATTAGATTTCTATGCTATGAGATATTAATACTATTTTACTTCATTAGTTTGTGGCATTATCGTTTCCACATAAACTTGGGAAATTATGTGGCGGCGTTTGTATTTCTTCCACGACATCCCACGATATCACGTGATGTGATTGACAGTCAATCAGAGAGCATATATATAAGGTAGCATTGACAATTTGATATTGCTCGTGAAACTAAAGCATTTGAAATAATATTAATCGCTGAAACATTGGAACTGTGTTCTGTTTGCTAAGTAAATCAAGAGAGAAATTTCAAGTTGGGTAAGTTTCTTACTTTGTTTTGATATAGTTACTTTCTTTCTTCAATGATGATGTTTCTTTCAAAGGTCCATGTTGCAATGCCCGTAAGAAGATATGCGTCGTAACAGAATTAATATTAATACATTATCTAATTAGGGCTTAAAGTTCATATTTTTGTCCCATGGACTGTAAATGAAGTTGGGTTTTCTTCCTAATGCATATCCGTCAAATAATATAATATACTTAATTTGATGCGGAATCAGATAGCTTTTATGACTGCAAAGTAGGATGATACACAAAAGTATTCTGCTTATTTTGAAATAGTATATTATGGTCTAAAAGTGTTAAATTAAAGTTCATAAGGATAACACCCTTCAATTGCAATACTGGAGCTTTTAAAATGATTTCACAACGTTCAGAACGTAAACTAAACTTGATCAATCTATACCAATGGTTATGGTTATATCTGAACGACTTCATAAAAGTCGGTCTCTCCTTCAGACCTACATCACTGAAAGGAGGAATTGGGAAATCTAGAGGTCCTACCTAAACCCATGTCGGTAAAAAGTAATTATAGAATTTTGAACTTTGACAGAATTCAATAATGGAAATGAACAATATTTAATTAGAATTCACGTTTAACAGTAACTCATTACAACTTGGACGACTTCATCTAAGTCTTCCCATATTGAAATGTGTTCCATCGGTATTATCTTACCATTGCCTTCACAAACCCATGTTTATCAACTGGTTATATATATCTGAAAACGATTTGGACCAAACATTTTTTTTTAAATGTCAAATTACAGTAGGAACAGATGCTGATGATCGCATAGATTGGAACTCTTGGTAACAACATGTTTCAGATTCTGTTTTATTATTTCTAACAGCAAATTGATAATTACATGATAATCCTAAAAAAGTGCGGGTGAAGCCTTAAGAACTAGTTAGATACGAAATCAGCTTAGACACGAATCCAGTTAAATACGTTCAACCGTTGCCGCCTGCAACATCCTACCACGTTATTGTAACGTCGTTTTTTCTTATTACAAACTACTCGTTGGTAACGATCATCTTTTTGATACAAAAGGGAGAGTCACAATGTGGATATACCACATTAATAACAATGACAATTTGCACTATATTGGGAAATCGAGCAAATTTTTCACTTGCCTCATAAAATATAGTGACAATGTCATCATATTATATTTGTATAATGCCTATGACGTTATATCTATTAAATATTTTAATAAAAGTCTTGGGATTTAAAATGTAATATTTACGTATTGAAATGAATTTTAATATCTCTATTTTTGATATAATAATACTACCAATACAATATAAACACGTGTAAATCCTCATAGAAATGAAAACGGAAATTTGTTATTCAAAATAAAAATGTCGCGACTTAACCATTGTAGCAATATAATTGTCTGAATTTTAATAAAAGTAAATGAATTTCAGTTTGTACTATACGTCACACGTTCTTAGTTCTGGTTTGAGGCTATTAAGACAGACAACGCCATAGTTTAAATAAGATACATTTTGGCACAATATAACAAGGGCTCATATATGGCATCAATATTGAAGTCAATGAATTAGGAATGCCTATTTTAGCGCCATAATGTATTTCCGGTTATTTTGCAAGGAATTTTATACCTACCCGACGACTCTGGTTATTTTCGACTAGACCTTCAAAATTTAAAGAATATAATTCGACATATCCAGCAAGATAATTCTCAATCTTAATGAACTTATATTGTTTCTCTATATTATGTAAGACATGATTTAGTATATCGACGTATAATATCTTTTGGGAATATGTATCTTAAATATTTTCAAACGTGAAGCTAGGATAGGAAAAGCATCTCGAAAGTTACTTACTTGACACCTGTTTCCATTTGTGTTCCGCACAGACGCATATTATTGAACGTTAAAAGTCACGTTTAAATCAGGCAAATGAGCCTTGACATTCAATACTTTAAGTGACGGATAAGCCATAAATTCCATATATATATATAATTTTTACTTTTTGGCATAGAAAGTTTGAGGACGAAGCTACTTTTACGTAATTTACGACCCTGGAATGCAGTAGTCTATAAATATGATTTTGGTATTAACTTAGTTTAATGCATGGTTTTGTGATAAAGATATATTCATTACAATTTGCCATTTTTTTTCTATTAGTACACCACCTACTTGTTTGTAGTTTCTATTCCTATAAGGCCTCGGTTATTTATTCAAAAGAATGATAATATATGTCCGCAAGCATGATATCATTTAGGTCAATTTACTGTTAAACAAACTATACGTTTTCGATGTTTCTTGGAAAAAAAATAGAAAAATGTTACGCATTAAAAACACGACGGGGACCTTTGAATGATATTGGAATCATAAGAGACGTACATTTATATTCCTGAACACGTATTCTCAATATTTTATGGTAAATTTCATTGCTAACAAGAAAGGTTACTTAAAAATAGGTTGGTAACGATAGTGAAACTGTGAAATTATTTTAATCTGTATAAGTGCGATGAAATTTGCCGCATCAAGGAACTTCGGACAAAGTTTCATTACAAACTATAAGGGGGGTTCTATAGGCGTACTGTGTACATACCGCGTGCTAAAGAGACTGACCTTGGAAACGATCTTTGTTTATTACAAGGGAAGGAAGTACTAAAATGCAAGATAATACACAGTACGGTACTTTACAATAGAAATCATGTTGATAATTATACTCTCATCAGTCGAGTTGTCTTTGAACTAAACTAATAGGATGGCGATGACCATTTCGTAGTAACGATGCAAATGAAATGTTAACCGTGGCCATAGGGTCTTTTTCTATGAGGCACACATGTTTGCGCGAGAAATTTGTGGTTCGGAAGACTTCAAGCGTTAACCACCTTTACCGTAGACACCATCTATGCGATATATTTAGCGGATATTATTTATATTTTTTTAATTTAATGTTATCTAATTTTTTGTCAGTAGTTACGTCAGCGACTTTCTTATACACAAGCTATGAACATCAAAAAATTCTGCTGACGTTTGCAGTTTCGTGATATCGGTTACGTCTAAAGCAAAAGGTGCGATAAGGTAATAGGCCACTCGCTTTTATAAATATACTGATGTTATAGAAGAACAAACAATAGAAACACCTGACCTGTGATTTTTTTCATTATGACTATTTTAAAATGCTGATACTATCGATATTATCTGGCACAGCTGATTAGTTTATCGCAGAAGACATTATTACATCAATTGTTAATGTAATAAATAAATGATACGTGTCTGAATAGAGAACGGTGGGGGAGGAATATAGTTCTAGTGGTAGGCCTACTGGGGACGAAAATAGTTCTAGAGGTAACGGGGAAGAAAATAGTTCTAGTGGTAGGCCTACTGGGGACGAAAATAGTTCTAGAGGTCATGGGGAAGAAAATAGTTCTAGTGGTAGGCCTACTGGGGACGAAAATAGTTCTAGAGGTAACGAGGAAGAAAACAGTTCTAACGGTAATTGAGAAGAAATTTTTTCTAGCGGTGGAAAGGATAGCGGTTTTCGTAAAGATCTAAAGACAAAAGCCTTTATGCAAGTGTTGCAAAGCGAGTCGACATATTTGAAGTAGACCGTGACTGCTAAGAATTGGCGATGTTCGTAATGAACAAATTTCAGCTATAGGCTAATCAATGTGAATCGACACGATTGAATTTGATGGCGTTGGAGAAAAAAGTAGTAATAGCGGTGGTCGTACAACACCCAAAGATAAGATTTATGAGTCGATAGAGTCATTTGAAGTGATAGTACTAATAGATTATTTCAATGATCGTAACATGTACCAAATACCAATGGGGTGTGGTCTTTTGGATAAAACCCGCGATATCAAGAAAACATTGCTTTTGTTTGTGCTGAGTCTTGTGTGAGAACTTGCACTGCTGATTATTGAACTAAGATTACAATAACATTAAGATTACAATAACGTATGACGGTTGCGGCACCAGACAAGGTATGCTTTCTCTCCTGGACACCTGATACCACTTTTCATTATGGAAATCTAACACATTTTTGATTGATACACTTCCTCATGTGCAAAGTTCATTAGCTGCTTCTAATGTTTCGCCAATATGTTATTTGATTTCGGCTTTCGTTTTGCGGTTCGGATCGTTAGTGTTTAGTTTATTTATTAAACTCAAGGCTCCAGTTTATGAAGAAGAAATCCATAGAGATTAATCTGTTTATATTATTTATCTGTTTTATATTCATGCCTAGCTAAAAGACCTAATGAATATCCCATATGTTATCCATTTATTTCAATTTTCTTCTTTGTGCATTGAAATCTCTTTATTATGCAATGGGATACATGAGATCGTAATATTTTTCGAATACATAATATTAAATGAGTTCTTGTACGTTTCTAATGGTCTCAATTACCCATGGAAGTTCCACAGGTTGAAGTCTTTCAGACGGGACAATTAACTGAGGCCATAATATGTACCACAGGGTGTACACATTAAGGACCATCAATAATTAGGACTTTGCTGCATTTGTCAATATCTCGAAGACTAGCAAGCGAGAGCAGATAAATAATCGCTAACGGTGGCGAAATTTTGACCAAATAGGAGCACTTGATTTTAGTTACCACTTAGATAACGACCGAAACACTATATTATGTTGAAGAAAGACCCTCGATAGTCGGGACTTAGCTGCATTTTTCAATATCACGAAGACTTTCAAGCTGGGGCAGATGAAGAATTGCCAACTATGACGAACAGGCAGAACATGATTTTAGTTTCCTAAATAGAGCTAATGTTATATATATTTCATCAAAATTATTGCATGGTATTTTTTAATGGCTTTGACTTATCGTTAGGGATTTGGGTTAGCAGTTGGGAGACAATCATACTCAGACAACCATATACTCTTAACATGCATTCAAATATCCCAGTAGCTTTACTTCAAATACTAATTAGAGTCTTGCAGATCAACCATCATAAATTGATAATATTAAAATCACATTTTAACACTTTGCCAAAAGAGAATATTTCATAAGTTAGCTAGTGGTGCGTACTATGTTAACAATAGAATGTGTCTGGTTAATTTCCCTCATGACATTCATATTAAGACATTTTGACATCTTTTTAATTTCATAGTGTTTGATTCTATCAATCATATTCGTCCAATTTAATAAAGCCAAAGGGTACCACCACAATTGGTATATATGTACGTGAAATTCGTGAATACATGGGCCAAGTTTGTGAAACATGTACCCGAGAACCATACATAAAACATAATCTACCAGTTCAACATTGAGGTATGACATCTAATTCTCTGGGGTTGGATCATACCGACCACACCATACATTGCCACTGCTGTTTTACAAATGAGCACCATCACGAAGTTCGGAAACTGCAAAAGTTGTCATATAAAGTAAATAACATGTTAAGTGCGCCCCATTTTTTGAAAACGAAACGTTGGTTGTTGCAGAAAAGTAGGACGTATACCTCCGTTCATTTAATTTCACTCAATGTTTTAAAAGATAGTGTGATCGAACATTTACGTCATTTAGACATTCTTGTGTTGACAGATGAAGTTCAAATCTCGCATGACAAGTAGCACCAAGCTCAGTTTTTACAAATAATACATTATATTCGACATTGATTTACTTCGTGCTGTTTCTTGAAATTTGGGAATTATGTAAGCAGAATAAAAACCAAGCTGGAGCTGCTCCTACAGATAGACAAAGATCAATAAAGACCCAGCCCAAATTTCTGGTACTGGTTTCGTTCTTCGACTCGTCGATTATTGGTCTGTCTTCGTTGACGGAATTAATAATTCATTAGTATTCTACTAAGATGTAAAATGGGCAACAATGCCTCATACAAAAATTAAAATTTTTAAAATTATTTCAAAGGCCTATCAGTCCGCCCGTATTTATACATAACGATCTCGAGCGTAATACAATGCAGGAAATAAAAAATATGTTAACATTGACAAAACCAAATCATTCATTGGACTTTGCTAATCAGTTCGAACAACGAGACAACGAAAACAATCTGCATCTTGGTCGAATGTTTCTACCACCGTCGGGAATCGACACAGAAGCTCTTGAGTGTCGATCAAACAACTCACTCGATGGTGCAGAACAGATTTATTCTGACTATCTCAAAGGAACAACCAAGTTATCGAGAAAAAGACCATTACCTCGCTTCTGTTGTTAATAAGAATAAGACTAATTACGTTTACTTTATTCATTTTCTCTCTTTGAAGTCTAGGTGGTTTTTCAAAAATTTATTGGAATATTTATAAACTCCAAATTTTCTGATTTTACGACTTAAGCCAAGGTCACAAAGTGTTAAAAGAGAATCGATTTTTTCCAATGAAAAAGGAACCGACATCATGAATGTTTTAAAACGATAGATTTTGTTAATTGATCTGCAAGACAACCACTAAAGATTATCATTAACCTATTAGTGTTTATGGTCCTCTTCCTCTTATCCCATTAGCATCACAATACCACTAAGATATTAAAAGAAAGCTATATGATTTATTAACTGACAATGATATAAAGGGTCGGCTTTCATACACGTAGTTCTGGCCTATCCAGGAAGTTTGGCTGCCATCTTAAAATTTTGCTTATTAACACAAGGAATAACATAAAAATCTATAAAATAAATCGGAAATAATTCAATGGGAATCTGATGTGTGGAAATCTATACCCAGAGTTACGAGAATCCTGTTTTAATTTAGACTCCGGAAATGATGACATTCAAGTTTAGAAAGCAATTTCGGGATGAAATACACGTCACAAAGCAATTTCGGGATGAAATACACGTCACTCATAATTAGCACATGTAACTATAAAAAAGGAAAATAAAGCAACATATTATAAACTTTCCTTTCGAAATGTCAAGAAAAATCAGAAACAGTACTGGATAAAAAAAAATATTCCACTATATTTGACTCTTGTGTAGATAATGACTTGATATTCGAATACATATTGAAAGCAAAATCATGACATAAATGTTGCAATGGCATTTAAACATTTATTTATACCATTATTGTATTAATGCATTGTATATAAAAAAAAAACTTGACACCTGTTAATTGCAAGACAAATAATCTCTTATTATGTACCGGATCTTACATTCATATTGATCATAAAAGTATTGCTTAGGTCAACCGGCTAGCAGTCTCCATATTGGTCAAAGAGTGTGGTCACGTATTATCCTGAAAACATCGAGCTGTACTTACAACAGTACTGTAACAGGCTCAGCAGAAGTCGGTCAATTATCAGACAATGTATATGACAGATAATTCGATCATGTAATCCAATTAGGATTACAGTTAAGACATCTTTTTTTACCGTATCAAATTACCATTTTTAACAGAATGCATTCGGAAACGTTAATGCTAAATGTATCATATCATGGATCCATAAGTAATTACCGATTAAGAGGTATTAAGGTGCACATGACAATACCGTCTTCCAAGACCACAAACGATGTTATGGTTAAAATCGAGAGCTTACATGGCAATATCATTACAGAATTGGTCTTTATAAAATAAAAAAAAAACATATACATAGCAAGTGTCTTTGCGAGTCGGTCCGGTGGGGTCTTCTAGTCTTCTAACCCCTTTTCGCCACATATGTAACAAACACTGGCCACCTTTCCTTTGGGACGTCTAAGCTATGTGTATATAAGGTTTGATATAATGATTCCATATTAAGTTAAGTTGGTCGAATTCGAGCACTAAAGAACAACAAACCTTTTGGCATTCCAAATACTGTCTAAATGCCTTATTAGAAAATCAGTCATAGACCTGTATTTAAACCATGAAGCCGCCGATTCGACTAATCAAATGGATTTGACTACTCCGGATCTGGTCCGTTCCCGGGGGAAAGCAGTGTGTTAAGTGAGTTATTCGGACACGTGGAGAATGATATATATTGTACATTAATCGTTCAACAGATATGAGTAAATGGGTCAATTATTAATAACAGTCGATGTTTCAATCGCGACAGAAGTCGTACAAGAAAATGCTCATGGTTTAAGATAAGAATATGGCATTTATATCCAACCTCAGGAGAATAATCTAAAAGAAGTCAACTTGGTAAAACTAAACAAATAAAATGTCATCCAAAAAAGAAAAATATTATTATATAAAATTATCTGGACATTAAACGTATAGAATTATAGAAATAGAATTTTCAAATACATGATGGTTACATAGATTTTACGTTAAAGGTTATTCATTTCTAAACTAAATTGACATTATGTTATATTTGAGGGGGTGATGTGTGCTGCTGCAGAAAGCTTTTAATCCGTCTGTGAACACCTGGCGATGGTAACTTATACCATTCGGGAACACAATGGGCTCATTTCATATTGAAATTTGGAATAAAAATCTGGGGTGGCAGGTCCATTTGATTGTGACGTTGGCAAATGGGACTTTGGTGGGTAACGAACTCTCAGCACCACTTACATGGTAGTCTGTGTACTAAATCATCCTTCGATCTTTGACATCTGGAACGGTCCTACATTGAAAGCAACCACTGCCAAGACTTTCGGGAATTTATGATTCAGATGCACATGTAGATTGTGACACGCTCTGAGAAAATGTTCCACAGTAACCACCATTTCCAGCACCGTTATATTCTAGAATATCAGTTACAATGAAAGCATTAACTGTCGCCTCCAACTATTTACAGTCAATTTTAAGCTCTTCCTTCTTGTTATGAAATTGTATGAGGAAATTGGTGACGTTATATCATGAACATATGCATAATAGGATATTTTCAGAAAAATGTATTCATAACTAATGGGTTTTTTCAGTCAATTCCAATGCATTCTTCAAATGTTCGTGACACGATGCTTACAAAACACAATAGATTTAAGCGGATGAATATGACATTGTTACAATAGAACAGATCTCATCCAGCCAAAGATTCTTTTTTCGAATTTGAATTTTTACGTTAGTTCAAAATGACAATTCTTACGTATGACTATTTTAAGTTATTCGGGAGCATCGAGTTCAAACTTTGTGGACTTTGGTTGCAATTTGCTCATTCTGTCCTCAAGGAACACATTAGGCACAAAATTGATTGGCAGAGCCACGAAATTGAGTCTCTCGATAAAACCGTTGGCCCATGTTTCTATTGCAGTTTCTTTGCAGACTTCATTTTGAAAGGAAGTAACCTTATAACCCTAATTTAAATTAAGGTTTCATAACGAGTAACCCAGATTTTGTAAAGAGAGCATATAAAAGTCTTGAAACTTGATACAGTGGCGATAATCAAATAAAACTTTCAGGAATGATTTTATCGAAATAATTGAAATGATATAATAAAAAGGAAAATAATTACATTAGGAAAGGTTTCGTGGGTTTGTTTTAATGTCCTTTTTAAATACATTGTAAGTAAGTTAATGGGTGAAAAAAAGTATTCGTTGTCCACTTTTGATTAATCGAATATTAAAGATCAATTATGGTACTGGAACGCCAGCATCAGAACTGTACCAATCACCAAATGACTGCGTTGATAAAAATATAAAGTTTCGCAATTAATATATAGACACATTACTGAGATTTCAACCAAAATGCCCTAAAATTTTGGCTGAAGTTTGGCCTCAAACAAATTTTGACGTCTGTATTTGAAGGTATATCGCCGCGAATTTAATCAATGACCACCACTCCTATTCAGAAGCCTTTATTCAAATTCACTATAAACAATCGGGATAATTCGGTTAACTGACAAAAGTGCCAAGGACTATAGCCTTCGGAAGGACTGTGGGAGTTCATTTCTACTCAAAGCGATGATAATATCGCTAATGGCCTTTATATGAGTGGTCATCGTCTAGAATTACCGTCAAGTGCAATATAAACATTGATCTATGCTTTATTAGGCAGAAACCTTTCACACACAATAATCTCTTTTGATGAGAATATGATTTGAAATTTTTATTTTTTTCGTGCCGAGTTATGAAAAAATCAATAGGATGTAATCTGGTAAATCCAATAAGTATAACTATTACCGTACTGATAATGAAGTTAGTCGTGTCGACCTGTCATAATACTAGTTAATACTACTTCTTGTATTGTTCTTTCAGAATACTGTTTTCAATAAATATATTCTTTAGAAGGTCATTACAAAAAACTTGTGTTTTAATACCTTGGCCAAGGTCTTAATTGAATTACTTATTATACAGAATAAAACCGTCACTTCGTGCTGTGGAACCATAATAATATGCTATTGTTTGACTCTGTAATTGGATTTTGGCAAAAACAAACACTATAGATTCATAACACCATGAAATTATAAGAGTCAGCGTAATTCACAAGAATACAATGCTCGTTAATTGATTTAAAATCAGCACTACTTGAGATAAATATTGACTCTATAGTTGATTGTCGGACAAACAGAGAAAAGCCCACTGAGGATGTCCATAACAAAATTTAGCGACAAGAGAGAAAAGAAAAGAAACTACCATTTTTTAAAAGTTACAATTTAAGTTCATGGGGATCCTTCTATCAGCTGGTCCATGGCTAAATCTAATTGCAGTGATCTTCCCAGAATAGTCCCTGGATTATCTGGAATAATAAGCTAATTAATTCAAGGCAACCAGACTTTTAGAAACCACGACCTCTAATTTGTAGCTAAAGCAAATGACTTCAAATTGTAACGCACTATTAAAACCTCTTAAAACTCTTAATTTTTTTTTTTAATCTAGCTTATGAAAATGATTGTCATCAATAAATTTATAGCTGCATTTCCCAAAGCGCCCTGAAAATTAATAACCATGACGAACACAAACATTTTTATTTTAAAAATCTGTGTGAAAATGTCAATACATGTACATGGATTTCACGTCAGGCTTGTCATAAGTTAACATTGTGCCCTTTGAAAATTGATCATTCCTAAAAGGTCTCGTGGTATTGGAAAGTCATTAATTATTTGCATTTCATATACCAGAGGCTATTTATTTGAATATAATTTACAAAAACTTCCTCCTTCTTTTATGTCGTTCGGAGCTGATCTCTTGTTACTGGACAAAAACGTCAATAGACTTTTCAAAGCGCTTGCCTAATCAGTGCCTAATATCGAAGAATTAATTCGTTATGGGTATTGAAATGCCCCAGTTTGTACGATAGTTATGTCGATATTTATTAATACTGATGACAAGACACACAGGGATATTAGGCTATGAAACGATCTTAGCACTAGGATGTCCTTTAGGTACGTTCGTTTCGAGAATACGCTACCTGATCTCACATGGACATGCTTGCTGAATTGGGTCAGATTGCGTCTCAGGGGACCAACGCAGTCATAGCGCTCATACTGAGATAGTGATCGACCACTACTAACTGCGCTCAGCTGGATGGTTGCTGATTTCAACCACTTAAATTCTCTCCACATTTCAATACCAAAGTATTTTGTCCAATACATTTCGATAAGTAAACACTTAAACATTTCTAGTGCAGTCTTGGTCACCAGTGTCTATCGTTCTACTTATTCCATATTTTGTGCTAAACAGTGATATTAGGTGTTTCAAGGTGGGCTGGTAAATGTGACCAATTGGATGATCCGACCGACCACCTGAGTTGATGACCACTCGAATTCTGTCAGAAAGCAGAAAATAAACAATAAGCAACCAATGGCAACTGATTTTTTTGGTCGTCGGAGGTTTCAAGTAGACAAAATCCAGCTATTAATCGGATTTCCTCAAATGCCAACGGTTGTTACAGTTTTTAATGGTTTCAGATTCTGCCTGTCGCAAGATCCTTGCTTAATCGACAGTAATGAATTCTGTAAAAAAAAAAAATGATGCCGTCTGTATATGACATATTCGTAAAGTAAGGTGACGCCAATGTCATTCTAAATATGCATTTTATATAATTAATTACTCCCGACATATGATATTGTATACAAATATATTATTATAGATTGAATTTATGTCTACATTGACGCATATCCTGAACTTTAAAACGAAATAATACCGAGTTATATTAAGTTAAAGGAAAACAAAATAAGGTATAAACAGGCAGTAGCCTACATTAATTTTGTTGTTAGATTTTTGCTGCTAGCATAAGGCAACCTGATACTCGACCAATGCCATTGATCTCCACGATGCGAGCAGGCGTCTACCACGTATAAGGCCGAAAAGCACTCTAAAGCTTTGACCTCTTATACAATTATATAGATAGATTTTATCTGAATGATGGATATTAAGTAAAAACAAATTTAGTTTACAAACAATATACATTTATTGAGTTATCATGATAATATGGGACAAAACTTTTGCATCGATTATCTTTAAATGACCCATTATTGTCCAATCAAAGGATTGGCAGTAGTATGAAAGACAAAGAAACAACAACCATTGGCATATTAGATTACCACTTAAAACACGATAAAACTAGTCAGGTTTCAATGTCCTTAGGTCATTATAAAGGCTTAAAGTTTCTGTATTTTCGACAGATTTAATCGTGGATTAATTGAAGAACGCGGAATTCAGAATATACCGTCTGACATCTATCACGAATCATGCCACGTTCAATCATGATTTTGTTACTACGGTTAAAACTTGCTCTTCAAGAAATAGTGAGTCGCACTGTTATAGGCTACTGCTTCTAGCTTTAACAGTACGCTTCAACAATTAACATTGCCATCATCGGGTGAATTTTACCTTGGTGAAATAGTACAATATTAAAGAACGTTTCAACAGTTTACATTGCCATTATCAGGTGAATTACTCTTAGGTTATTTCATACACAACGTTTCAACAATTTACATTGCCATCATCAGGTGCATTACTCTTAGGTTATTTCATACGCAACGTTTCGACAATTTACATCGCCATTATCAGGTGCATAACTCTTAGGTTATTTCATACACAACGTTTCAACAATTTGCATTGCCGCCATCAGGTGCATTACTCTTAGGTTATTTCATACACAACCTTTCCACAATTTACATCGCGATCGTTAAGCAAAATATGACTGTGTTTCATTGAACACACCGTTTCAGCAATTTACATTGCCATGATCACGTTTTACAAAGTTCTGTGACGGAAACAACAATTTTCCGCTGCACATTTTCGGCCCTTGGCAATATTTTTTCTATTTTTGTTTCCTTGATATTTCCATCGGTTATTGTTTTGTGAAGAAATACAATATAATATCAGTTTTGATTACATTGATATTCCTAGACTTAACAGAATCGGACCAAATTTGTCAGCATGTCATTGATCTTTCATTATAACTAGGTCCCTTGCCGCGTTAATGTACAAGAAAATAAATGAAATATCTGATCCCTTATACTATCTCATTTCCGTTAATCTAAAACCATTAAACAATTATACTAGATCCCGAGTCATATTATTGAAGCTTTGAAATAAATCCTCCAATAACATCAAATGAGCATGTAATTCTGGATTTGTAAAGCCATTAACTCCGCGCCTCAAATATGCGGCCCTGTTAATAGGTGTGGGCTTCAACATTACTAAAATAGTCATTAACAATATAGAGTCCAGATTTCAAACCGATTACTCGATTATCACTTCGACCTTTTTTTTAAGAGGACTGTCTTGGCTCTCAGCACTTTCAGACGCCAGCTCGATAAACTAACGTGAACAATACTTGAAAAAGTCTCTAGTCATTCGTAAGACAATAAACCAAGGCTTCATAGCCCGTATGCTACAAGAGAGTCAGAACACGACAAATAGATTTGGTTAAAGCCCCTTCCGTCGTTAGATGCTGCATGGTTTTGTCCGTTTCTATAGCCTTACCGGTACATTAAAGTAAAAGAAAGGCTGGATTATTCAATATTCAACTAGTAAAGATTACGCTGCTGATGTTGAAGCATTCCCTAGTTGGATATGGTCAGACATTTAATAGAATTAAAATTAGATTTATGATGGTTATCTTATAGCCGTGACTGAACTGTCATTATTACATTTGATCATGTAATTCGTGTTATTCATTTTGATCAGTTAAGATCACTATGCAGATTTCTACTCCTCCAGTCGACGACAATATCAAATTTTATCGCTTGAAAGAAGAACAACTGGTGGAAACTGCAACTGAGAAATATTTCATCAAGAAATATAGTAATTGTATCCTCCTCCAAAACATGTTCAGTATTCAAATGTATTCAATATTTATTAATTTGTTATTAATGGATAAAGTAAGTCAAACAATGAGCTATATCATTTCCCTATTAATAGAAGTTCAAAAAGGATATTGCCCAGCAATCTGATTATTAGTAATAAACAGGAAGCAAAAAGGATAATTGACAGGGCAAACAGGGAAATAGATCTGCCGTTCTTATTATAATATTCATGGAATTCCTCTCGTTTAATTATTTTTAAGGAAGTTAGAGATATACTTTTGGAAATGCTCTCGGGCACAATAAGGACGTTTCTCAGATTTACGATAAGGAAAATAAAACATAGTTGAGCAGTCCTACAGGAATTTAGTATATTACATATCATAACTATTAAGTCATTCGTCAACCCTTAAGCTTTAAAATCTTAGATCTTTCTTTATTCCGATTCATTTTTACTGATGTAGGAAAGTTCAATTCTTGGGAACACCTGCTGTCACTTTGTGACTTCGCGTGTTCCCTCGGACTAGCTTATTAGCAAATTCTATGTATGCTATCTGATAAATAAAAAAATTAAATTGAATTATTAATAACGAAATATTTGAAAAAAAAAATACACCGATTTCACTTGCATCGTTTGATACAACAATACACCAACTTGACACAACAATACTTTAACTTGATACATCAATACATCAACTTGACACAACAATACTTTAACTTGATACAACAATACACCAACTTGACACAACAATACTTTAACTTGATACATCAATACATCAACTTGATACAACAGTACATCAAATGTAAAGCGAATTATAAAACATCTTTTAAAAAAAAAATTTCATGGAAATTTGCCACTCAACATTGGAAACAGCCATTTATCGACCAAAATGACAATATATTTGATTTCTAAGACATCTGTTAATGAGAAGACAGTCGGGACTTTCCTGCTCCCACTGGTTTGTCACGTCACTAGGAAATGTTCTTATTAAAGAATAGCAAGTTTTTATTACAAATGGTGTGTTTAATCAAATGGAAGCCTGGCGTGTGAGCAGGCAAATCATCCCACTAAAGATATTATTGGAACAGATATGGATGAGCAATTAGAGACGAGGAAACATTTTAAGTCCTGCAGTATTGTCTGAGAGGAGTTAATTTACGTTTTTGATATGTCATTGTATCCTTTCGTCCACCATCAACGAACTAAATAACCGAACTTTAAACATAATCCCCAAAACATAAAAACAGCAGAAAATGTCTTATATTCCCCATAACATGTTTGTATCTTTGGCAATTTTAGCCCTCGTAGAAGCTAAGAAGATCTACCTTTACCATTTCCAACAGCACTGGGTACAGTAAAATGTCTTTCAAATTCAGATCTCCTCATGTATAGCATCCCACATCCCATTAAGCCTTCTCCTCCTAATTCTTTTTTAAATTACATTTTCGATTTAACATATGTCAATATTTGGCTTAAGCATGTTCTAATAGAAAGGTCGTGTTTCTCCTAGGGTTACAGACTTGTCACATAGCTGCACCATAGCAATCTATCACCGATTAAGATTTGACAACTGCAATATTTAAATGTGATAGGATATTTCTATATTGTCATATGACAAGTGTTTCTTGAAACGTTAAATTGGAATTAGATTATTCTTGTAAATGCCAAAAGCGGTGGAATACCTTTTTTTAGTTTTAAAATACCACTCTGAACTTTCAAAAGTTGGTTAAATTGTGTCAGAAACAAGCATTTGAGAAGAATAGAGATATATTTCATGTGTCATCAAACATTGATATAAAGCAAATACAATTAAAGTTACATTTAACGTGTGAACGAAGTCTGAAATTGAAGAAGCAATTGATATTTTCACATAAAGTTATTAAGGTGCATTTTACTACGAAATGTTTAAGTCAAAACCTATTCCTTAAATCCCTTATGCAAATAGTACTCGAAGCCAAATTCGTCATATTAGATTTGGCCTATCCTTAGTCTTATTACTGAGTTAACAAAACACCCTGGCATTCAACACTGTGAGAATGATTTACTACTCGGGTAGAAAATAGTTTTGAAATATGCGCTTTACATTTCAAGCTTGGGATTGTTTTGTTTTTCTGTGATGGATCCGTGTTTGTCTTAGCTTAATTATGGCAACGACCATGATTGTTTTGTTTTTCTGTGATGCACCGTGTTTGCCTTAGCTTAATTCTGTGATGCACCGTGTTCGTCTTAGCTTAACTATGGCAACGACCATGATTGTTTTGTTTTTCTGTGATGCACCGTGTTTGTCTTAGCTTAACTATGGCAACGACCATGATTGTTTTGTTTTTCTGTGATGCACCGTGTTCGTCTTAGCTTAACTATGGCAACGACCATGATAATATAGTCAAAAGTGTAAAAGCCGATCAACTGTTCGTTTGTATTTCACCTATATAAACTGACGTAGGAAAACTTTCATGTGAAGTAAAACTTTGGGCTTCTGTTTATTTACTATTTTGTATGATATCAGTGTAAATTTTACCTCTTGATGTAGAGTTGTAACGAACTATAACCGGTTCCATTTCAGCAAAAACCAATATTTAGAGTGCAATTAAATGTAACCGGTTACTGACAATTAAAATCACTATAACTAACACTAGATCATGTCGAACTTATGTGAACTTTTCGTTGTATTTGTTGTTCATGCCTAATATTCATATTTGCGAATAGATTCTATTTAATCATAATTTCCAATCGCTTGAAAAAGTATCTAATCGTTGGATGAAATAATAAAAACTAGATAGAAACTAAGTTTACTGTTTGACTGCCTATTAAAAATCGCCCCCTGTCGACCTTAGAGGGGTGAAGCTAGTATAATATAACCATACGTTCATGTCGATCCACGGATCTACTGTTTTTAACAATAGGCTGTGCCCGCTTTTTTGGTCAAGTTCGCTATAGCTGACCCTTGATCTAAACTTTATTTGCTTAATTATGTAAAGTATGACCGATTTGTAAATGAGACGATTTCAGTGTGCGTTCCTACTAAATTGAACAAGCACTGCGCTTTCAGCACATGATTTGTGGGCGTAATTGATTAAAAGCTTTAAAGTTATATATCGAATGGCTGTCTGTTACAACGCAAACCCATAAGTGTGGAAAATCAAAGCATAAGATGGTGGAAAAATTCACAAAACTAGATTCTACTCTATGTATAAATGTTCCCATTGTGGATATACAAGTCATTGCCATGGGCATTAGTTATCATTCATTTGAAGGCATGATACATAATCCAAAAAAAACAACATCAAGATGGTTAACATGATCGCTGGCTTCTTCTGATATTTATAACTATCAAATTTATAATACGATGTTGAGATATTTTCAAAGAGATCTAATGTCAAAAGCTACATCTATTGAACATGTCTACTGATCGAACTTTTTAATCGACATTATTGAGGATTCACACCTTCTTGACGTAAATCTAGTGCTAAAATACGATCCGTCATTGTGAATTTCCTACTCTCTCACTTCCCGTTTCTTATATGGCTTCTGTTGCCACTGGATTTAAAAAAAAAATTTAATTGTCATATTAAAAACTGCGGTGGTAATTCCTTGAAATACTGCATTTTTAATCTAAAAGCCTATTCAAGCCAGAGGGGCTTGACATGTAAATATTAAATAGTAGTTCGTACAGAACAAGGCTCCATTTGAACGAACGCCATAAACGAACGCCAATTTCTTCCATTGTACACTTCATTAGGTTGTCCGTCTTCATTCAGTGATCAAAATTAGTCACAAATAGATATTTTAAATGTTTTGGTACGGCTATGCTCAAAATGTCATTTCTTTTTGTCTTTAGCTTCCTTCGTGTCAAGCTTTAAATATCTTGGGAGAGCCTGTTTCTTATATTTTATTTTATCTGACTTAATTGTTTCAAGGCTAAAAAAACAAAGGACTTATAATTATAATCCATTTTACATGTTCCTTGGTGGAATTATATGGAAGCCGAGCTGGTTAACACAATTTATGAAGGTGAGCCGAAGTTGACTGACACTTCAAGGCATCCTAATGAGTCCGTCGTGATCGACTTAAGCGAAACACCCATTTTAATATTGAAAAGTTGACCAACTATACTAGAAACGTCGATCACCCGGATGGTCCCAGATTTCAACAAATTAGATCAATATTTACGATAGTAAACCATGTGTAACTGATGACAAATGCGCTCAGAAGAACTACATCTAGCAATATTGATGAGATTGTCCCAATTTACAGTTTAGTTGGTACACGTTGTAATTATTTAAGCTGTTGTATGTTGACAGCGCTACACTCTGTATCATTCAAAAAATACTAGGATAGTAATGACCTGTCAGCAACATTGTCAATTAATTTCTATTCTCCCTCATAAACTATTCGTCTTTAAACTACTCATACTAGTACAAACTATGGGATTTTTTTTGTAATCTTTCTAATGTAGTGTCGCGGTTAAATCCGGACGAAGCCGATTACAAAGACTGGTAACGATTTACTGTAAATTGGTAGACTAGTTAAAAGAGTACTTGCTTTTAAGAGTATCGAATGATATAAGACTAGAATCTAACCGAGATGCTGTTGTTTGAAGCTATTTGGGATCAAGTAAGACAATGCAGCATACGATGGTAATATCCCTATATCAAACAAAACCAATGTCAGGTATAAATTCGCCGGTAAAGCATTTTCAGGCATATAAAACGCAGGTAAACGGCAAAGCTTTGATTCTCTTAGTTAACGATTCAAATGGAATGACATAACATAAGTTGGTCAGTTAGTACAAGTTACATGACCCATTCTAAGTGTGTCCCTTATTCCCTGTATTCATTAGCATGGGATACATGAACAATAGAATACACCCCCAATGTGAGATCACTGACTGTAAAAGATTTGCACTGGTAATAGGTATGAATTTAATCACATTATAAATAATACAAAAAAGATTGTCTATCTAATTGTGAATAACTTTGAATTTTCTTCTTTGTTTTCGTTACCGGTAAAACGATCCTATATGATGAATATATATAATGATCCTTTCCCCAATGTTTAGTTTATGATAATGAAACGTCAAAGAACAAAACCCGACTTAATGACTCTTTTAATTAAAACCCTATCTGTTTAATACTAATATGTTTTGAATTGTATAGCTTCAGCTTTCCAACACACAATGTCCGATATTTTGTTTCACTTCACATAATATAGGAAACAAATGAATAATTTATCTAATCTAAGTTTAAATATTGCTTTCTCTATAGTAAAGTACTGAAGCAAATATTTGATTTGGTAATGACTTGATGACAAGTATTAGTATTAATCTGCAAAAAGTACAAAAAATATGGACCTTGAATAGACGGGTAATCCCTACTTTTCTTATTATCGCCACAATTGGTCGGGGAATGACGTCCGATTAATAGTTTTTTTTTAACGTTTCAGCTTATGCCCCCACAGGGCCATTTTCCATTACCGACTTTCTATGTGTTAAATTGACTGGTTATAAGTTAATAATTTCTGGCCGTCGTTATCAGATCTATCAGTTTGCTTGGGAATATGAAGATCTCTAGAATAACTATTAAATTCAGTGCTCAGACAACCATGAATAGCACGCATTTCATCCTAAAATCATTGCCTGGAATGACCGAAACAGTCACTTCATATAGGTTATTGGGGTTCTTTGTCACCAAGTAAAATGAAGTTCAACAGAATAACTTGAATTATACTCTCTTGTTTCTCCTTCAAATGCATCAATTTTTACGTCTTTTGAAATGTGTTTAATAGTTAAGGATACTTTGGACGCATACTTCACGTTTTATCCAAATGTATCACATGTATTGCGTTCAAATGTGTCAAGTTGAACACATTGAACCCAATATGTTGATACATACTCAATTATGTATTCAAATGTATCATTTTGGGGTATTTTTAATGTGTAAAATAACATAATTACACAAATACAATACTTAATACTTATTTAAATGCATCACGACTTTTGGGGTATATCAAATCCAATAACGCCTCGAGATCTTGGACAGACCTTCCCTAAAGGTTACGACAGGGTTTCAATATGATGAGTCTTAAGACCCAGATATACTCCGATTTCTGATTTTTCTTTAAAACATGCGTGGTAAAGGTGCCTTATTTTTATGTTTATTTTCAACGCCCATGCTACAATTACCGATTTTAAGAGGAAACCCTGAAAAGTTAATCATTTAATTCCATAAGAGTCACTTATAAGGCGTTATAATGAAAAATTCACAGTGTATTAGCACGATTGATTTGATATCGAGTTGGCTGAAGACCTTTTAAACCAGCAGTAACATAGGATCATGGTGTTCAACTTCACTCGTTTTGTAATGATTGAAATGTTCATAAATTTAACATCATGGCATCGGAAAATGTGATGATTTAAACCAAGACAAGCATTTACAAACTCGTTTTGTAATCTTGTGCATTTTCTGCCTTGATAGAACCTCAAACTGGAAGACTACCTTTCAAACCACCACCAGCATCATGATGTTCAATTTTACATCCGGTTTTAGTATTCCTTGGGAAGTTAAACTATAATCTACTTTCATGGAACTTCCACAAGCATCATGATGTTCAACTTTACAACTAGTTTTTTAATATTAGGCATTTAATGCCTTGATGGAACCTCGACCTTTTAAACCACCACAAGCATCATGATGTTCAACTTTACATCCAGTTTTAGTATTCTTTGGCATATTAAAATATAATCTACTTTCATGGAACTTCCACAAGCCTCATGATGTTCCGCATTACAACTCCCCAAATTTTTTGTAATTTTGGGTCATTTTTTTTAGAAAATTTGGTAATAGGAGATGCAAAAGCCCATCTTTTCAGCTAAATTTCATGCTTCAATAACTCCAAAGATTCAATAGTTCCCAAAATTTTAGAAACGCATCGATATTGCTAACAACAAGGTTACATGAACATTGCATGGTCTAAAAAAAATTCATAGACAGAATAGGTGACATTTCAAATTCGTGTATAAAATCCGATGACAGGTTTCTCTGTTCAAGGATTAACAACATAAAGCCAAACTTATTGGGTTCATAACCGACAGGACAAACTGATTTACATTGTTATATTTTATTCCGATCTGCCACGATTATTTTTCACTATTGTAAATCATTCAATTTATTTATCTATACAATTATCTCAAATTGAGACATCCATCGCTCAATGGCAAAAACTGAGGAAAAAAGCCCGATTGCTATGTAAAATGAATGTGGATGACACTTCAAATGTCATAAATCTTTCAATTTACCTTTAAGATTTTCTTTATCTGAATACTGTAATACTATAAATTGTTAATCGTGCTTTTTTTGAAAAATATTGCCAATTTACGAAGCCAAGTTAATATAAACATATTGAAGATATATTCTCGAATGTAAATTTGTGACGAACATGAAAGATATTAACTAGTCCCAATTGGTCTATAAGAGAACTTTCTGAAAATAATTATGGGTATTGTTTTAAGCCTTTTTGTTCACAAATTAACAATACTGTATTCAGTTGTTAAAGAGTTAAAATATTCTCTAGCGATTTCGGTCTTATATCTTTGTCTGCATCGTTATGTCTTTATTATTCCTAAATGAAAAGCAGAATTGCTATTGGAAATGTATATTATAAAATGCGTGTAAAAGCACCATTTATTAGATCTGCGTTGGCCATGAAAAATGATTCTGATGTGTTTTATGACTCATCAAAACAAACAAAAAAACTCTGAATGTTCTGGACAAGTTGATTCGAAAGAAATGAAATGCCGTTTGTCGTACTTTTCTGATTTAGATTGGGCTAGTGGAGACAGATACAATGAGGAATTGGAAATTTTGCTCAGAGATGCACATAAGCCCGATCTCTTTTTATATCAAACTCTTGGCGGATCTTCAGCTAGATAAACCTGTAGAATATGGGGTTTCAATGTTTTGCCCCGTGAAAGATAAATATTGGTATTCAGAGCGCTGATCCTGTATTGTAACTCCTTAATCTAATGTCGATACACAATAATTGATCAGACGATAACCTCTGTGAATGTAATAAACGTCCACCTATCTGAAATCAATGTTTATTTGATAGTTTGATGATTTACCTTATTCATTAGTATAATCGTTGGCCTTTAGATTTTTTTTCCCTGTGCTTCATTTAAGTTAAACCGTTAAGATTATTACTGAAGTAATATATGAGTCAATGCTCTTATGAAATTGATAGTAATTATGTCACATCGGACTAAACAAATGAATATTATGCGACGTAACGATGCTGTATGCCACAATAAGGTTTTAGCAAAAAAAACACATGTAGTATTACTGTCTACGTTTATATTCCATAAGTACCAAGAATAAGGTTAAATTATTTGTGCAATAATACTCAATTTATGTTAACATAGTAAAATCATTGTACAGCAGTATCAAAATATTGGTCCTTAATGTTTAAACGTATGTTACACACGTCGAGCTTGTACAATGAATGGCTCTTAATTATGAATATCGTTAAAGATTGAATTAAAACCAATCCACGAGATCATAATTATGTAGTTTGCGGAAATACGGTCAAATCAGTATGGGCTTAATTAATCCGACAGGCTTAAAGGAAAGACAGGTGGACACGAGACCTACACGACCTCCATCTGTGCAGCGGCTGATACGCTTTAATTCCGAAGCAATGGTTACAGCAAGAATCCTGTCTTCCAGTTGGTCATTTGCTTAACCTCTATGCATTGATCTGAAACGGATTATCCGACTTAGATTCTCGATATATTATCCTGTCTACCAGTTGGTCCTTGGCCTAATCTCTTGGAACTGGTCTTAAACGGATTATCTCTATTTAAAGCTAGGTCGTATGGAGTAATCTGTTTGATAAAGCACCGACCTTGTTACAATATTGATGAATGAAGATCAACGTGATCAGGCATAGATCACTTACATAAAACCTCCAATTATAAACGTTTGGGCAACATCTTGATATTGTTAACTAGATTTTTATTGAGATCATTCTATTAGTATCACATCTCACTAACTCTTTGAGCTGTCACTCAATCTTAATAGAGTGTATAAGGGAACTCTACTGAAGATAGAAAAATGGGCACTCACTCTGTCACTTATCGTTGTTTGTTTCTTACATTTGACAATCAATTTTTTCTTTCTCGTGTGATTCCATAATATTGACCTCACCGACTTGCTTCCAACACGTGTTTCGGATATAAAATCCTCAATAGGATTAAATCAAGAAAAAATTTACTAGATTATGACCGACACAATATATATACTCAAAAATGTGCAATTGATGTTATTTTCTTTTTATTATTTCAGTTGCGGCCCCTAAAAGGGAAGAAGGGTTAGTTTTTGCTAGAAATGAAGTCAATTTTAGTTACAAGTGTGGTTGTCGTAGCTGGTACATTATTAACATTAGTTCAAGCATTAGGTACGTTAAATCTCTGTACTGTTATAATGGACTTTTATATAGAGTGTGAGAATTGATATTTTCGTGGGTGCAAATATTGAAAACTAGAGCACGTATTTATATTCATCTTCCAAACTAATAATACATGTATTTTCTTGGGCTAGCTCTGGTGATCAATGTTTTGCAATAGGAAACTTTCTGGTGCCTGTGACCAAGCCCCAAACTAGAAAGCGTAGCCTAGCAGCCTCGGTTCACCAGCTGCTATGAATTGAATAGAAGGCGCACATGAGCAGGCAATCTGTTTCAGCCAATTATCTACTTATAAACTGAATGCATTTTGACAAAGACGTTGATATAGCTGCGAAGCACAATTTCCCCTTTGACTACGCATAAAAATTAAACGCAGCTCATGAGATGCGCAGCAGTCAACTTCAGCGAAACGCTCATATCGAAAGCCGCCCAGTAGCGACTACGACCAGCTGTGTGATTGCATCTCACCCTGTTGATTGTGCGCACAGTTTGACTGAAAATTTAGGTGCTCTTGGATTTTGTCGCTAGTTGTTGCAAACAAGCAGATTCTGTGCGACTCAAGTGAACCTATCCCCCTTTGGCTTTCAGATATTCACAAGAGATCGTGCATGTTTATGTTATTAGGAATTAAGTTCTAAAGAAATACCCGTTTGAATTCTTACAAATTCCGAAACCATGGAATGTGATTAATTTTGTTCATATGAAAAAAATATGATTTAATAAATAATCTAATATATTTTAGGTTTAGGTTATTTTTACAAATGTCATTATCAAGATGAACGAATTTTTAAAATTTAAAAATTTTGTTTCGTGAACAATAATAGAAAAAATGAGAATCTCGGTATGAATATCAGACCTTCGGGGTTATATAGACATTATTTCTTATTTATCTGGACAATCTCATAGACGGATATAATAAGTTTCAATTACATTCTGAAACGTGATTTCAAAACATTTGGCATCTCTGCGGAGCGTCGAATATGTTAAAAATATAGAATATAAATTGGTTTGTTGAACCAGTCTCTATTAAAATTGTATTTCAAATAACCAATAGTGAATGAATAACAGAATGAAATTGTGTAACAAATTGAAAATGAACATAAGAATTGAATATTGAAATGAAACCTGTTGTGTATGACGTAATTTCCTTAACATAATGTAAAGGACATATCGACTAAAAGATCTTATAAAAAAAATTATAACGGTTTCAGATCGCATGATTTCAGACATTTGGCTTTTAAACCCTTCGAAGAGTTTGCAGGCTAGTTATTGATATTTTAATTCCTAAATAAGTAAAAGATCAGTCAGTCCATTAGCGCTTCCATATTCGGGAGGCCAAAATATGTGGGATTTCCTCCGATGATCCCATTAAAATCCACATCATAAAATTTCATTAAAATATCATCCTTTGAAAATATCATTCTAGACGAACAACTTGCGGGGAGAGCCTTTTGGCATTTACACATTTTTTTGTGTGTGGATGAACGGTTAAAATATTCTTAACACATTCAATTTGATTTTTACAGGTGCCGACAAGTTCGCAGAACCAGCTACGCAAAAGCATTCAAAAATACCTACTGCAGCGCTCTCACATAGTGGTGATACATTGCTTAACACCGACGCGCATCAAACTAATCCGTCCAACATCTGGAAATCTAAATCGAAATTTGACTTAGACGCTTTGCCTGTTGTAAATAGACAAGATGTGCAGTCACATTATGCTCAGCATAGACGTTCCTACGACACTCCGATGTTTCTAGGCAAAAGAGACTTGAAAAATCTAAGTCTAAGGTTTAAACGTGCTACTGATCTAGAGGATTTAGACGCAACAGAATTTTCTGATGACTTTGACAAGCGCGGAGTGGACATACCGCAGTTTATTGGCCGTCGACGTTACGACACGCCGCAATTTATTGGCAGACGAGGATATGGCGTTCCCGCTTTTGTAGGAAAAAGGGCGTTTCGTGCTCCGGCTTTTATAGGAAAAAAGGCGTTTGGTGCCCCGGCTTTTATAGGAAAAAAGGCGTTTGATGCTCCTTCATTCGTTGGCAAGCGTAAATTAACAGCACCAAGCTTTATTGGAAAACGGGGTCTTGACGTCCCTGCTTTCGTTGGTCGCCGTGCATATGCGCCTCCTCAATTTATTGGAAGGCGGGGAATGGATGTCCCTGCCTTTGTTGGAAAGCGCGAATTTCAAACGCCCATGTTTCTTGGTAAACGAGCATTTTCAGCACCCAGTTTTGTTGGAAAACGTGGTTTGGATGCCCCAACTTTCATAGGCAAACGAAAAGAAGAATCCTTTAGAGATTTATTAGCTACATTACAGGCTTATCGAGAATACAGACGACTCATGCAAACTGACAAACGATTTGACGCACCGCTGTTTGTAGGAAAACGAAGTGACTATGAAAATGACAACCTCGCAGCAGAAACGTTAAGCCGGTAATGTGATAGCGGTTTTTTGCTCCTTTATTGCTGCCGAAACCAAACGCATTGTTACAATTTTTTTTTTGGTTTTTTTTTTGCAAATTGGACCTTCTATGTTCTACAGAGTGGTTCTTGCGCTGACTGCATCAAGAAAAGAACGAAATGGTAGTTGGAAGGGTAGTTGTGACTCGAAGATTGTGATCTGAATATTACCATGAAGACTTACTTTTTTGCGTTGTTATTTGTTTCTTTTGTTAATGTGTTTGGTTTTCTGTATTCGGTGAACGCTTCAGCTTACAATGCGACAGGCTGTTGAAACCCAAAAGTGAACTATTAATAAATACAAAGCGCAATGTATATACATGAATAGTATGCCAACAAATACTGTTAGGTTCATCATTGGTAAAATTTGATTCAGTAACATAACTTGCTTTTATGTACACTATTAATGGGTTATAGTGAACACTTATCATCGGTTTGTGATGTACACTACAAATGGGTTTTAGTGAACACCTCTCATGGGCGATGGTGCATATCTTTCAGGAGATTTCAGTGCATACCTCAATGGGTATTTAGAATGCGGTTGAATGTAGTTGATTTGAATATGTCATTTATAGGGGGATATAAACAAAACTATTTCTCTTTAAATATTTTAGATGATGTACAGACGAAGATATTACTGCCTCTGGACGACCTCCACAAAGTAGATTCTTCCAAAATGGACGTTCCTACCGTGCAGCTCTGGGATGCTGACATGCCACGTCCAAACGGTGCACGATTTTTAAAACTTGATCCAGCTCATGCTTTAGGGTTCCTCGGGCAGGAAGCGAGTCCCGTCAGTAAAAGATATTTAGAGTTTGTCGGTAAAAGAGACAATGACAAAAGGTATGCTGAATTTGTAGGTAAACGTGCTGGCTTTGGTGAAAAGCGATATTCAAGAGGCAGTCTTTCGGAATATCTCAGCAAACGCTTACGTATTAGGAGACCTGAATTTGTTGGCAAAAGATCGAATCAAAAACGCTATCTTGAATTCATTGGTAGATAAACCTATCGAAATTTTATTTGATCGTTTTACCTCATGCATCTGATCAACATTTTCATTGGGTTTTATTTCTCCAACTTAATATCTGCGGGCTAAAATGTAAAGCTGGATCTAAGCGTTTGTTATGTCATTTGAGAGATAAGTAATACCTAATCAACATTGGTCTAAAATGACACAACGATTACTTAGATCCAGTTTAATGTTGGAGAAGTGCATTAATGATATATTTTTTGTTATTATATTATTGAAATGTTTTGCTGAAATTATACTGTAAAAGATAAAAGTTCCAATAGCTTTCCGTTTCTTCAATCCCTTTACTTATCTGAGGAACATCGTACTTGGATATTTAAGCCCGATCTTCAGAGCACGATCGCACAATCATGCCTTGGATCCTGTATGTCGACCTTGCATCTGATTCTGGAAGTATGCTGATTTTCAAGAATCGGAAGAATTGAAAGGATCACAGCTGCGTCCGATTAACATCATATCCCAATCTCTCGCGAAAATTGAATCTGGACGTCGAGAAACAAATGTGTCGTTTCCCTTTATTAACCTTAATAACCATACCGAACAGAAGTACTAACCAGGTTAGTTACGGTTACAGAGCTTGCACAACTTGCCACAACACAACTTTATTAAATACCACAAAAACGAAATAAACAAAAAAATACTACGCAATGATCTGATATGGTGCTGAAGTGTCAGACGTAAAACTCCATTCATTTCATTTTTATTATTCTGATACAAATCTTAAATATTAATAGTTTTATTAATAGAGATAATAACATGGTACAAAGCATCCAGACTGCTGAATCGTTTGAATATAAACTCCTGCCTGCTCAGTGGTAAACCAGGCCGCTTTTACGTTTGAAACAATACAAAAAATAAAATAACGTATTAAAGTTGTTGGCAGTCCTTAATGAACATATCACGAAACTGGAGGAAAACATGCATCGTGATTGGCAGACAAAGGAAATCCTTGGACATTCTTCAATGACCATACATGAAGAGGTCATCAAGATGTCATGAGATAGGGATGCACGGGCCGATATTCATCCTTCAGACTAATCACCTCCCATCACACTTGGGCTGAAGACCCAGAACTATAGAAATTCAACTTTGGTTCCGAAAAGTTTGATTGGGATAAGTCATGAAGGGATTTCTCCAGCAAAACCATGAAAAATACCCAAATTAATCTACTATGGATGCCTCAACCCACAGACATTTTGCTTAAATCCATACATTAGTTTTCCAAGACCATCCAAAAAAATACGTAAACCTTTCAAATTGTTTTGGCGCTCTTAAAATTAACGACAAATTCTTTTAGTTAAACCATTTCAGAAAAGGTAAGGGACACATTTCTCTAGAATTTGATCAATGGTTCTCTTTAACTTTCACCTCTCTAGGAATATTAAATTAATACCAATACGAAAAACTTTGAGAGGTGATCGACGAAAATCTTGTCCCCAATTTCCTTTATGTGATAAAAATATATTGTTTGTAGAGCGAAAATACGATGAAATGAGGATAGGGTTATTCAGTCAAACAAATATTTATATCTATTTTAAAACCCACCTTATGTAGATAACATTAAACATGCTTTTCAAAAAACCTTCATGGTTCGACTGACAATAACCTACCAAGTAAACAGTAACGATGAACTACCCCAATTTAACATAATGAAGATGTAAGTCTGCCAATAATCTCAGGTTTCTCCTGTTTGTTGCAGATGTAATGTTCTATTTCAGAAAGAACAATATCAAAACTGAATCTGAAATTTTCTCATCCTAGACATTCTTTAACGAGAACAGTTCTTTCAAGCATCTTTTGCATTAATCAATGACTTAACTGTACAAGTATGTAATGAATGAATTTGAGTAAAGAGTATGCATATGGTAGTTGTTAATCTCGTTAAAATTATGCTCATATTTCTAGAAAATGGCACATAACCCTTCTTTAATAATGTAAGTACAGTAAAAAATCCACAATTAGTGAACATTAACTAACGTTATAAAAAGGCAATACCAGATTAAATATGAACAAAGATCTTCAACATACAAAAGCTGTAGCCTACTTATCAAAACTAGTTCTTAGCCCGTTTTCTCTCAAAAGGGTTGTAGATACGTAAAGTGCATTTTTTCAAGTACGTCATGATGCCTTTTATGACCGAACCCTTTACCATTTCTCGAAAAACCTAAACCAGAAAATAAATCATCCATGAATGAAATAACGAAATGAGGACATATTCTTCTGAGTTTGGCCTATTCCCTGTGAGGTGGCATTATAAAAAAAGAATTGTTTTGGACAACCATTGTGACCTGTATTCTCCAATACAGCAAACATATGACTTTTACACGTAGTCCCAAAATATGTCCAGCACCAGATCAATTCTATTTTCAAAGAATACAATTTAGAATCTCAACCTCCACTTCGACAGTTTTTACCCCACCCCCTCCCTATGTATCTCCAGTCTCGGGAATTTTCATCATTTAAAACGTTGTTAATTTTATCAGATCATGGAAATGCAGTTAACTTCAGAAAAGAACGAAGCACCTAGACCTGTAGTATTTTTATCAGCTCACCAAATAAACATCTACAAAACTTTTATCACGAAATGACGTATGATACATCTGATGAAAATAGACATGACGAATACACATGTACACTATTGTTGACATCTTTTATGTTCAAGTTGCTATTAAGGTCTATCTTTCGCTGTGTGATCTTCAGTCATCAAAGATAGCTTGTTAGGCAGAGTGATATACGACCACGGCAGCAAAAATTGCAATACTGTTAATGACAGTTAATGTTAATAATGTCAAAGAGTTAAAACTCATCACAGATATTGAACAAATAACACATTGATCATATCTATATCATACCAAGTATCAGCAAAACAATTCAGAACTTTTGGTCTTTATCACATGCGCCAATTTTGAACTTTTTTGAAGGATAATAAATTTACCCATAGGATCATCAAAATTATATGAAAATCGAACACGTCCTAGGTATTGTTTTGTTATTAAATTTGGATAATAACTGTAGTAACTGGAGTAACACATTTCAAGGGAAATAAGTCAGAAAGCGTTTAACAAAATCGTACCAAAATTGAGCCCATTCCAGATATATATCAATTCAATCCAATTCAACTTGGAAACGCTACCACAAATATGTTAACAGATAGACACCATGACCCAATTTCTCAAAAATTCGTACGAATCAACTTGAAAAACGTTATTTTTGACCTTATCAATTTATAATGTTTAGGCTCGTGCGATCTACGATATTTCGAGAAACGTGGTTCATGTTCCTTAACCAACGGTAACGATGATTAACCACATCGTATCGTTTCACATTGACGGATACGAGTGACGCAATAAATGCTCAATATTTTCATGTGAGTATATAAAAATCACGATTATGAATCAGAATTAAATAGAACATTACAGACCTATTTATTGAAACAGGGTCAAGGGGAGATAGCCTATGAGTTTGATCTTAACAAATACATACTATTGACTTAAAGAAAATGATGACTCTACTTCAAATGAACTAGATAGTTTTGAAAGGACAAATATTATGCTTCTTTATGCATCCAAGGGAAGGGAATGAAATGAAATAAATCTGCGTCCTAGTTTCTGCACTCAACTGAACATAAGAAAGAATTCAGCGTGAAATGGGCGAAATTAGACAGGACAACAAACACCATACCCATTTTCCGAATTTTATCAATTGTTACGTGAATGCGAAATAAAAACTATATTAGACAATTGCCAAACTGTAATTAATCATCACTTAGTTTTTTAACAAAATTTGCCGGTATGTTTTTCGCAGGAAGAGATATAAATGTAAGTCATCGTATACCAACTTGTTCTGTGTGGCGTGTGTTTCATCAGATTCAAATTATTTTTCAACTGACTAACAACTCGAAATTTTACATACTTCATTGTGAGATCTTTGACGTTAAATATTGTTGCTGTTATTATGTCCACAAAATTATGTAAATGATAGCAGTCATTAAAAATTCTACTTTTTAAAGTCAATACAGCAATGATCTTTAACTACATCTTATATATGCACAAAATTTCATGAATCCTCTCGAATCAATTTTAAAGTACTTACTATTCACGGGTTAAAGACCGAATTCATGCAAATAAATAACTACTATCACGATATTTTGACACTTTTGTAATGAAAAAAAAGACGATGGCAATCCCCTTCAGTAGATATGATCATTTTTTTAATTTCTATTTTAGAATGTAAAAAAATGTTCATGCAAACTCAATAAGTATAGCACTATCAAAAGGTGTAGTAAGCTCATCTTTATTAAGCTTTACCAATTAGTTTCAACAACTTTGTTTCAACAATCTTATCAGTAGATTTAGCAAACATAATCTTTTCAGTAAGTTTAGCAATCATAATCTTTTCAGTAAGTTTAGAAAAACACAATCTTTTCAGTAAGTTTAGAAGAACACAATCTTTTCAGTAAGTTTAGCAATCATAATCTTTTCAGTAAGTTTAGAAAAACACAATCTTTTCAGTAAGTTTAGAAGAACACAATCTTTTCAGTAAGTTTAGAAGAACACAATCTTTTCAGTAAGTTTAGCAATCATAATCTTTTCAGTAAGTTTAGAAAAACACAATCTTTTCAGTAAGTTTAGAAGAACACAATCTTTTCAGTAAGTTTAGCAATCATAATCTTTTCAGTAAGTTTAGAAAAACACAATCTTTCAGTAAGTTTAGCATCATAATCTTTTCAGTAAGTTTAGAAGAACACAGTCTTTTCAGTAAGTTTAGAAGAGCACAATGTTTTCAGTAAGTTTAGCATCATAATCTTTTCAGTAAGTTTAGAAAAACACAATCTTTTCAATAGATTTAGCAAACATAATCTTTTTTCAGTAAGTTTAGAAAAACACAACCTTTTCAGTAAGTTTAGCATTCATAATCTTATCAGTAAGTTTAGCAATCATAATCTTTTCAGTAAGTTTAGCAATCATAATCTTTTCAGTAAGTTTAGCAAAATACAATCTTTTCAATAGATTTAGCAAACATAATCTTTTCAGTAAGTTTAGAAGAACACAATCTTTTCAGTAAGTTTAGCAATCACAATCTTTTCAGTAAGTTTAGCAAACACAATCTTTTCAGAAAGTTTAGAAAGCACAATCTTTTCAATAGATTTAGCAAACATAATCTTTTCAGTAAGTTTAGAAAAACACAATCTTTTCAGTAAGTTTAGCATTCATAATCTTATCAGTAAGTTTAGCAATCATAATCTTTTCAGTAAGTTTAGCAAAATACAATCTTTTCAGTAAATTTAGCAAACACAATCTTTTCAGTGAGTTTAGCAATCATAATCTTTTCAGTAAGTTTAGCAAAATACAATCTTTTCAATAGATTTTGCAAACATAATCTTTTCAGTAAGTTTATCAAAAACAATCTTTTCAGTAAATTTAGCAAACACAATCTTTTCAGTGAGTTTAGCAATCATAATCTTTTCATTGAGTTTAGCAATCATAATCTTATCAGTAAGTTTAGCAATCATAATCTTTTCAGTAAGTTTAGCAAAATACAATCTTTTCAATAGATTTAGCAAACATAATCTTTTCAGTAAGTTTATCAAAAACAATCTTTTCAGTTAATTTAGCAAACACAATCTTTTCAGTGAGTTTAGCAATCATAATCTTTTCATTGAGTTTAGCAAACATAATCTTTTCAGTGAGTTTAGCAATCATAATCTTTTCAGTAAGTTTAGAAAAACACAATCTTTTCAGTAAGTTTAGCAATCATAATCTTTTACAAAGCACATTCTTTTAAATAGATTTAGCAAGCACAATCTTTTCAGTAAGTTTGACAAGCATAATCTTTTCAACGAGGTTGCCAATCTAGCTAGTTCAGTGGGTTCAATCTTTACAATATATTGAATCAGACCTAATCTTTTCAATTAGTGAAACTGGTCAACACAATCATGGAAGCATACCTCTTTGTGTAAAAAGATGAAATTTCAATTAATTATTTTCTTTTTCATCCATGTTACTTATTAAACTTCGTCTACATTGATCAACGAAATATCTTAGTATGTAGACCTATTGTCATGGAAAAATCAACCTGAATGCAAATATAACGAAAGGAAAATATTGAAAGAATGACTGTCACTACCGAAAACAATCCAGAACTTGTAGGCCAGGTATCCAATTATGTTACTGAAGAAATTCGCTGAATCATTTTGTCATGATGTGAAGTACAATGGAATATTTACTATCGTATTGTAGAAAACCTTGTTATAGG
Organism: Lottia gigantea; assembly: GCF_000327385.1. NCBI lineage: Eukaryota > Metazoa > Mollusca > Gastropoda > Lottiidae > Lottia > Lottia gigantea. Next base: position 214,442 of record NW_008710397.1, read on the forward strand.
TAGAAGGGTGAAAATACGACCAAAGAATGAAGACTCGTGAAGTGTATTGACTTAGAATGAGTAATTTCGGGTGACATAGACTATAAAAGACCCCAAGTTACCCTTCTACGACAATATCAAGACCTGCTTTGCATGGTAAGTCACTTTTTGTTACAATTTTTGTCAAGCACCTAAATGAGGTTGTCTAGTGTTGCATGTGTTTCGGAGACACTTTTAGCTTCCATTTGCATCATTCTGATGTGTCAGAGATAAAATGACCAGATTATAACGTCATTATTACAGATACTGGTCAAGCCAAACAAATATTTCCGATAGTGTACAGCATATCCTGGAAATTTGAAGAATTTGTCTGGAATTACAGGAACCATATTCAGAATGGTGCAGCTTAAAACTATTTACTAAAAGCTATCAAGTATCTTTTTTTCGCAGATATAGGAATTATTAGACTGACAAACCCTAAAAATCTGGAAAAATGATAAAAAGAATATATTAAGCACCCACAATTAATAATACTTATTAACTAATTAATTGCCGTCAAATTAAAATTGGGTCCGAAAGTAATAAAATGTCTTATGTTGATATGCCAATGCAATCCAATGCAAATAATTTGTTGTAGACTGTGTCCACGATGGCTTCCAAGCTGATATTAGTATTGGCCCTAGTGCCTTTAAGTATGGCCTATCCACCTGATCATCACGATGCCGAGAAAGAACAGTACATGGCATGGAAAGAAAAGATGGAAAAGGAAAAGCAAGAATACATGGCTTGGAAAGACAAACAAATGGATGAACATAAGGACCAATTCATGGAATGGAAAGAAAAGCATGACGATATGGTAGACGAGTTTAAGGATTGGAAAGAGGACAAACATGATGAAATGAAGAAAAAATTCATGGAATGGAAAGAGAAACAAGATGCCATGAAAGAAAAATTCATGGAATATCAACATAAAGAGAAGGAACAACAGAAAAAAGAATTCATGGAATGGAAAAACAAAATGGAACAAAAGTCCATGAAAGACGTACGTATTGTATTTTGTAATGTGCACCATTTATTATAGACTCGGAACAAACGCAACAACTTTGGCACCAATATATCGGATAGCGACCCTCTTTCTAATAAAACTAATTTAGTCATCACATTTGAAATCTGGCCCAAACATTCGTATAGTTATATTTTGAATCGGTCAGAAAAACAAAAAAAATGCAAGTCATGATACGATCAGCAACCCTTGTACTTTCTGATAACGTAAGGAATTGACATTCAAATTTTGACCGATTCGTCAAAATGTATGAGAACCATTTAAAAACACCATTAACAATGGGTTTGCCATTCAAACAAATGTTTAACAATTAATAATACCCAGGATTGATGCCTGACATACAAAACTATTCTTGAACAAAGTTGATTGGTTGAATAATCTAGTGACAAACCATTTACGAAATATGATTTGAAATGGAACGACTTACTAACTGATATATTTAAATTTTAACTTTAGGGCGAAGATATGAAACACATGGATGACGACAGAATGAAAATGATTAAAAAATGGCACATGTGGGAAGAAAAAATGCAAGGCTTAGAACACTTTGATAAAATGATGGTTGAATTCAAAGGTAAAGCACATAAATTTGTCATGAAAGTTGTTCATCAAATGCTGGAGGTAAGTTCTTTTTTTAACAGAAGTTAAGTTGTCTCTTCCACAAGTTGAACTTGAAAGTTGTCTCTTCCACAAGTTGAACTTGAAAGTTGAACTACATTTGCTTTGGTCAAGGAAGGTCTTATTTACACAGGCTACACATACAATATATTCAACAAAACAAAATCAGGTGTACAATGGTGGAATTTGTCACTGGCAAACAAATCACCTGTTCCATTCAATTTGGTATTTCAGTTTTGCAACAGCGCAGAAACATCAGATGCAATGAAAGGTATGCTTGGAAATGCAGGTATGCAGGGAGATAATGGCGATAAAATGGGAATGGATGGTAGTTCGATGCCTTCTGACATGCACTTTCCCACAAATATGGACAGCGAAGAAGAAATGAAAGCACTAGCCGAGAAGGTTAGAAAAATGTCCGAAGAAAACCAGAAGAAGCTTTACATTGGTGGAATGATCAAAAGTATGTGTACTGGAGCCAAGACGTACGCCCTCCACGCTTATGAATGGAAGAAAAAATATTTATTGCATTAATCTGAGTAAGGTATAGTACTTATTTTCCTTTTATAATATGATAACCTTGACAACTCTATCGTAATTTGTATGATTTTTGACAAACTTAATTTCATGTCCAACTTGCAGATCGTGTGACATAGCATAGTAACAATGTGGTGATCAAAATGTTCAAGAAAGATCATTGTCTTCTCAGCAAAAGTATACCATCGCGAAATCCTAACGTCCGCTCATTACAAGTCATTGAGTCGAGAATGCAATGAAAACATTATTGTTAGTTTGTTAGTGAGGAAGCCGAATTTGGAATATTATTGAAATTGAAAGCAGTAACAATAATAATATTCATTACAATTCCTGGCTAAGTAACATGATATGAATGGAACGTGGTAAAAGACCAAATATTATAATTCTAATTCAGAAATAAGCAATTTTCAAAATAAAAAAGGGCTTGTTTAGCAAGTTTTTCAAAGTAAAATTTTTCAAAACTCATCGCCTTAAAAGTCAATAAAAGGACCTCTATTGTTTGTTTTCTTTTACAGCATAAAGTACTATTAGGTTACCATGATTAGTTGACTTGGAAGACCTGAATCAACATCATCGTCCTCACGTCAACTCTTCCAGTTGATAAACAAATTCACATGTGAACTCAATATTTTATATTTTTACTTTTTGGAATAAAATAATAATTTTTTTATTATCGTTTGAGTTTAATTTAAACCATATCTTATTTTTCTCAAGAAATACGAAAGTGCTATTAAATTTCACACTAACGACAAAGTCAGTCGTCAATTGTTTAGAGAGGCATGCATAGATAACAATACATTTGGGTCATTTAGTAAAAGACTTGCCAAAATGCCACACAGGATGTCCAACTACACAAAGTTTTGTGGGAAAAAAATCATATAAAATGCTGTACGTTTAGCTCGGCAGAATATCATTGTCATAATTATGACTCAAATTGGATTGTTGAAGTCATAACAAAATACATTGACATGTTGCTATTTTTATAATTCATCTACGTAATTTATGTGTTTATCGAGTTGAAAATTTTACGTTAATGCAATTCAGTGAATATGGGATAAGACCCAACCTCCCAACACCCAACCCCCCAAAAAACACAAACACACACCCGCTATCTTTATTTTATTGAAAATACTTGGGGGTATTTGGGGTTATCATACTTTACAGAGCAATAACTGATAATGATATATTTTCGTTATTCGCGAGTATTTTGTTTACATTATGTCTTGTCACGTGACCTTTATAACAACACGTGCAGGTGTGCTATATTATTTATTTACTCTTTATTCTAAGTAGGTCATATTTTCTCGTGCGATTCAATGTGCCGCGACCACCTTCAAACGGCTTTTGATCATAAAGCTTTTGCATAAAGACTACAGATGTCATTGAAGGCACATTAGTAAAAGCAGCTCTTGTCCGCGCAGCCTTCAAAGCAATGCGATGCTTGTTATGTGTGAGTAAATAAACTTACCGGAGCTTGTTGTCTTGCTAAATATACATCAACATTCACGTTTCCAAATTTCACAAACACAAAATAAAAATGTCACGTTTTCACTCTTATTTACAACAAAATATGTCTATGTTTACATAATAAAAACAATACTTCAAGGATACGCCATAGCCAGCGTGGTCTTACATTCGATGAGAGTTATGTCCCTTTTTGTCATGTATTCGATTGCACGTGCTTATCGAAACCGGGCCACATGGTGGAGGGCGGATGGCGAGAGGGGGCCACATAATAATCAAGCTTTTGTATTCATGTGTAGAATGACAATGAAAGGGAAGGGGGCAATGATAGACCATTCCGTATGTGGGGTCGGGGGAGGGGAATGCTTGTAAACGGAGGTGGTGCGGTATCATCGTTACATGGGAAAATGAAAGGAACGAATCATGTCCGCACCCGTGTCTCGTGATTAGCTTCTTCTATTTGCTGCTATATAGATACATCTATATATTCCCACTGTGAATGTAGGCAGGGGAGGGGGAGAGGGCAAATATATGAGGGTCTCTTCCACTTGAAGCTGTGGTGACTGGGTCTGCCAGAGGCCCCAAGATGACAAAGGATTTCAGATGGCCCAATATGATTGTTAAGCATATAGAGGGCTTCATTTTCAGTTCTTGACACCTTTCACAGGCTGATGGTCCTCCTCCTAAATACGCCAACTTTGCTCATCAAATTTTTGATATTTGAAGGATGAAGTGATCCAATGTATTACTGGTATTTAGGAAGGGAATTTCTCATACGATCACCTATTCATTTAAATAGTCTGTTCCCTTGCATTTACATAAAAACACTGTAGACTTTTGTCACTTTCTGTTCATTAATAACAATTTCATAGCAGTTACTAGAGCTGCAAATTAGAATATTGTAACAACCATATATCTTGGTGTTTTTTTTTTATGAAATTGCAGGAGTACAGAATGTCGGAATGGTGATACAGAAGGTTATAAATGAGATCTATCAGTTGATAAGGAAAATATTTTCAGGTCATTTAAACACAAAGCACTTTAATTTTACAAACATTTACTAACTAAATGAAACTAATGAAGTCTTAAATGCACAATAGAAAAATTATGGAATAAGTTTAAGTGATCATATAAACAAGCATATATTGTCACAACAATTTACAAAGGCAATTTACATGGTAATAAGTGGTATAATAATAAAATTGTCAAGTCATAATAAAGATAAGTTAACTTAATAAAAAAGGGGTCAAGTCATCAACTAACTATGCTCAATAGCTCAACTTTACATAGTCTGTATCATAAATCCTTTCTTTAAAGTCATCCGTTATCTTTAGTCTAAATTGTAACTTTATAACCATACCTGTAATATCAAAATAGAGATAATAAATAGGTCATGATTGTCTTCTTGTCATTTTATGATATCCAGGGTTCATACAGCACTTTGCCTCAAAAATTCAAAGACTTTTCAAGGACTCTGGGCTTTGAAATTCAAGGACTTTTCAATTATATTAGTCTGACAGAATACACATGTACCTAACTTCTGAACTGTAAAATCAATAAAGATAGTTAATATTTGTCAATGGGGTTAATGATAAAAATATTCCCCATTTTTACTCAACTCAAAATTCAAGGACTTTTCAAGAGAAAATGGGGTTTTTATGGTGTTTTCAAAGATTTTTTTGAAATCAAGGTTTTTCAAGGCAATGGACGGAATTCAAGGGTTTTTCAAGGCTGTGCGAACCCTGGATATCATTATATATTTGTGATTTCTCAATTGCATTCAGGAGGGTTATAGTGAACCTTACAACTTAGGAAAATCTGATGGAAACTGGATTTTTAACGATTTCTAGCATCTGGCAGAAGCTGATCAATGTTGGATTCAGTCATCATGACCAGATTGATGAATGAAAATTCACAGTTGCCACCAATTGAAATTAATGACTTGTCTTCTCCTTTTTAGAGAAAATTTGGATTTTATTGTTAACATAAGCCCGTAGCTAGAAAAAGATTTTGGCCCCCCCTGAAAAATTAAGATGACTTAAATGACTTGTTGAGTCACTATAGTTGAGTCCCCCTTCCATCGTGCCTTCAAGAAACTGTGACATTGCCCAGCCCAACTATGGCAACTAGTAGTTATCTGTAGACCGTACATCAAAGTCAATACATACCATTAACAAAACAAATTAATTAGGATTTCTTCGGCATTTGACAAACATCATTTTCACAAACTGGTGCTGCAGCCCCTTTAGATCCAGAATCTTCTGCTTTTGGGATGGGGTCCACCTCAACTCTACCAGATATACCCAAAGCTTTGAGGACTTCATTTGGGTCCACATGGTCTGCTGGATTGTCCTGTTTGTACTCCAGTAAGACATTGCCGCCTTAAAGAAAGCAAACACCATCATATTTTACAAGAAAAACAATTTGGGCTTTCACGGATCCTGTCTATCTGCAGGTCCTTGGCCAAGCATCTTTGCATCAATCATTCTGGATTATCTATACTGATTTACAACTTGGCAAACAAGAAAAATTATAAATTGACATGCATTGGGACAAAATATAGGCCTATGTGTCCCACTATAGAGAGTGCCATAGATGTTAAATGCTGTGGCAGGCTAGATGTTGAAATTTTCTGTTTGTTGTTGCCAATTTTTACAAAACATCTTAGTTCTTTTTTTGAAAAACATTGTTCAAATAGTTTTAAAGATGGGTTTCCTTATTTTTTAGTGTCAAATTAAGCAAACTATTTGATTAATTGGTTTTTCTAATGAATTATCATGTATTCTAAATCAAATCATTATGTTCTTATTGAATATAATTACGAGTTTTAACCAAACATAACTATCCATGCATTAACAGTCTGGATAGACAAAAAAAGACTGTTTGACCTGTCTTGATTGGTCACTCATTGGAATTCTGCTGGTAATTCTCTTCTAATTTAGCATTTTCATGTTCATAAATGAAAATAAGGGAATCCATCTTTAATATTTAATTGTCCAATTCACACGGTATACTGAAGAACTTTCTTTCACCTTTTTCTAGGACATATGTTCCTCCTGTCTGCATTCCATCACCTTTAAAATTACCACCTACATTCTGTTGTTTTGACTGAAACATGAACAAATAATTGTCCTTCACAAAGTGTTTCAGATGTCAAAATCTAATTGCTACTAATGATTATTGTTGGAATTTAGTCACACCCATTAATTATCAAATTTATGACAATTATGTAAACTGAGGTCAAAGGTTAAACAAACCTATAATCGATCAATTTCATCACAAATTCCCTCACCCACAACCGCACAAGGTGAACATTTTTAAATTGTACTCACTTCTGAAATAGCATCCCTAGATTTCTTAGTGAACAAAGCAGGGAAAATATTGAAAAAATTAAACCTGAAAGCAGAATTCAGAAAAACTTGTAAGACAAACTTCAAAACTTTTTACTGCTAAAATTAACCAAAAGTTAAAGGAGCACCTTCACTATCCGTTCGACCAATCATACCTTAGTTTCAGAAACAGGAATTTTTTTTAGCTTACACAATTAGTAATAGTGTTCACAGCTCATCATCGAAATTTGAGCCTTCAATCCCATGTGTTTCCATAATTATTCACATTTGAAAGTTAAAGATTCGACTCGAATTTTAGTGAGACTATGCCATATATAAACACATATATTGGAATAGACAGTGAAATTTCTAGTTTGAGGTACATTTGAAGGGATTATATGTGATTTTTCGTGGGTTTTAGTATTTTATAAGACTTATCAAAGCACAAAAAAGACCCAAATCAATCCCCAAAAATGTCGACTGTTCCCCTTTAAAATGAACAGTGGGCTGTAAAGTTCAAATTCATTACATATTTAGCTTTTAACATTTTCAATGGTCCGAAAAAATGATGATAACTAAGAGAAGAATTTCAATACATCACCATAGTAAACAGACAGTAGTTAAAATTTTTGTTGAAAATATAATTGAAACTCTACCTTTTAAATCCTAAATCTTTATAACATTGTTTCTTTAAATCTATATACAGTTCTGGAATGAATAATATTGCTTATATTGTACAATAGAGCTGGGCATTTTACAGAACAAGTGGTTTGAAGTCGGCCATTCTCGCTAGGCCTGACAATAACCTCGTATATTAGGACATTGTAAGACCCATAGCATCATCTGAACAATCATAATCGGTAGGCAAACACTTATGCAATCATAACCTTCGTCAGTAATGTCTCTAATTGTTTTTCCTTTATTGGAAACGAAATGTAAGTGTTGACCAGTCTCAGACTTCAAGGGAGATAACTAACATCTGACAACTATATTTTGTAGCGCGGATGTGATTCCCCCCTAACAATTAAAGAAGATTTTCTTCCAACAGCATACAAGGTTATTGTCAGACAATGGCACATCCTCAATTCGACAAGCTTCGAAGCCAGAAAAGCGGGTGGGGACTTTATTGGTTGTCTAGGAAATCAACCAACAGCACTAATATCAATATACATCATTCCTACATTCAACAAAGCAACAATCCATTGCAAAAATAAAATTAAAGAAGTTAAGTTGAAGGAAGAACCTACCTCCATTGAAATATTTTTCCTGAACAAATTCTTCTACCCCTAGTTCCTCTAAGCCGATCGCCACAAATCTGACATTGTTGGCATCCAGCTGAGGTTTCAGGGTACTGAGTTGCCTCGCTCCGAGGCGACAGAAGGCTCATCCGAACCGCCTGAGAAAGGTAATGACTACCCTCTGATTACTCCAAAATGACTCCATAGCAACCATCTGAAAATTACCAAAAGGCAGATCAAGTACAGATATCTTTGACTTTGTGTGTGACTGTGTGGTTTAAAACCTGCAAGATGAGTTCAATTTTGAGCCTGTATGATATAAGGTCATTTACAATTGGAAGGGGAGCCTTTCTAACATTGAGCCTGTATGATATAATGTCATTTACAATCTGGAAGGGAGCCTTTCTAACATTGAGCCTGTATGATTCAATCTGGAAGAGAAATCTTGTGAATCCTCCTTTGAAAAAGAGTAAATCTGATTGACTTAAATTCACATCTTGATACAAAATTACATAGACATAGGTGACATAGTACTTCAAATCACTGATAAGGTTGATGTAGTAGGCTCTAATTACTTATACATGTGTTGATAATTTTTATGTACTGAAAATACCTAAACCACCATCCTTTTACTATCATCTTGACCATTGTGTCAAGGTAAAAACACAAAGGTTAAAAGTCCAACTTCATAAATAAATCATACAAGATAAGAATAAACTTAACATGCATGACTGACTGACAGCTAGTATTTAGTTTTACTTTACTGATGGGAAATTACTTGAACAATGATAACAAATTATACACTGTAAAAGCTTTAGTAGCTACACTATAAAAACAACTGGACTCTATATTGAAGCCTAAGCAACTTTGAGTTCAATAAATTTAGACAAATATTTATTACTTTGTAAGACAATTTTCAATGTGTTCAAAGCTTTCCTTTCCATTCAAAAGCTTTAAAAGTGACTAGGTTACAACATAAATTTCAGGGATAAGGTATCAATTGAAAATTCAATAAAGTTTAAGAAAAACTATATTTGGGCTTGGGCTCACATTGGCCTGCAGGCATGAAGTCCCTAGGCCTGGATATTCTGATTTTAGTAGGCTACTGGTAACGTTGGTTAGACAATTGTGATATAAGATTACAGGCAGCTTTCGTTAACATGGTCTATTAGTAATATTTAACATAAGGTAGGGTTAAAGTACAGATTTATAACGTAATACTTTGCTCAACTGTCCGAATGTTCACAGATACAAGACACAAATTAAAATATTACCCACCTCTCCAGTGCTGACATTTTTGACAGCATTCTTGCCGATTTTAGAAAAGTTCATAATTGCCTTCTGTACACTTTCACCACTCGAGAATGGTGAATTCAATGAAATAAGAGAATAAAACACCTTACATAAGCCCCAGAAAACTATCACTACCCACTCGTACAAACAGGATATCACAGTCATCACGTGACTAGATAGTTATTCGAACGTATTCGTTTATCTCGACTATTCAAGGTAATAATAATCCGAAGTTGTCTAGTACTGATCGTTCGAGGGTAGCATTAGTAATCGGAGACACACTTTCTTTGAATCTAAGAATATAAGAAATAGGAATCCTGAGCTCCACTGAGTGGTTTGGGATGCCCAATTAATCCCCCCCCCCCTCCCCAAGCATCTGAGTAAGTCTAGTCCAGAGACAAAACCAAAGCAGCTGAACTGTAGGTTCTGTTGTCCATTTTCGGTCCTCTCACATTTTAATTTTTGATCATGGATCAGTCGGAGTGGACGATGGTCATGGACAAATGGCGCTCAGTCCAACTATACTAGATTGATACTAATTCTGCCACACACACTAATTGTTGAAAGTCTCAGGGTAAACCAGAGCACACATATTTTGTATGTTTTAATTCATAACAATAGTGTTAAAACAAGTCATCTATTTCATTAGTATTAAAAAAAATAATAAGCATGTCATTCTGTTACACCATTTTAAGTTGAACAGCACCGGATGTCAATTTGAGATTGTGGTTGTAAACTCAGCACGAAGAGTCCACATAACTAATATTGTTTATTTGATATATATGTCCGACAACATGATAACTTTTGTTTAAGAAGGACATGCACATAAAATTCAGCAGCATCAATACTTGTTATAAAATGGATCACTGCCGATAACCGGAAGAAGATGTCTTGTTATATCACTAATGATTCCATACGCCTGCAATGAGATGAATAATTTTAGTTAAGCAAATTAATATTGCTAGAACTTATCAATATTTGTTTATTTAGGACTCGAGCTTACAACGTCCATTATACATGTAGTGTATAAAATGCAAAGACTTTTCTTTCACATTGATTTTATTTTCTATTCTTTATCGAAACAGTGAACATTCTTCTGTTTTTTTCTTCTGTATCGACAGCCCCGTTGTTAAGGTAGGGTCTGTGAGAATTAAGCCCCAGCAAAACCTTCTTCATTTCAGCAGAGATTGATTCAGTGTCTTTATACAAAATCAAAAAGATACAGATTTTGATATATTTTGGCACTTTAAAATTGTCAGAAATGAGTTCTCTATGCCTTTAATTCTCTAATTTTCAAAATCTGAGTCCCAGCACCAATTCATTCCTGGCTACGGGGCTGTGACACCTTACTCAGTTCATTCGCACCTTTGTTATTCCTTATGAAACATTAGTGAATATCACTCAGTACTGACCTGTGATACAGATGACAAAACCCTGAGATAACAACCACTTATCTTCTTATTAGTAACTTCATAGTGTAAGGGGCTAATACTACACAGGGTTTCATCGGTTAATATTTCACCTGAATAAGAAAGAAAATCAAAGTCATGTGACGCGAGGCACAACACACAACAATCGTGTCAAAACTTGAATGTCTCAGTAGATTTTGTCAAAACTATGGTACCTCAGTAAGTTTTGTTTGTTAGATTCTGTTATAACTATCGTGCCTCATTAGATTCTGTTGTAACTATCGTGCCTGACAAGATTCTGTTAAATCTATCATGCCTCATTAGATTCTGTTAAATCTATCGTGCCTCATTAGATTCTGTTAAATCTATCATGCCTCATTAGATTCTGTTAAATCTATCATGCCTCATCACATTCTGTTAAAACTATTGTGCCTTACCAGACTTCACCAGATTCTGTTAAAACTATTGTTCCTCACAAGATTCTGTCAAAATAATCGCGCCTCACTAGTTTCTGTCAAAATAATCGGGCCTCACTAGTTTCTCTCAAAACTACTGTGCCTCACTAGTTGCTCTCAAAACTACTGTGCCTCACTAGTTGCTCTCAAAACTACTGTGCCTCACCTAGTTGCTCTCAAAACTACTGTGCCTCACTAGTTGCTCTCAAAACTACTGTGCCTCACTAGTTGCTCTCAAAACTACTGTGCCTCACTAGTTGCTCTCAAAACTACAGTGCCTCACTAGTTGCTCTCAAAACTACTGTGCCTCACTAGTTGCTCTCAAAACTACTGTGCCTCACTAGTTGCTCTCAAAACTACCGTGCCTCACTAGTTGCTCTCAAAACTACTGTGCCTCACTAGGTGCTCTCAAAACTACTGTGCCTCACTAGGTGCTCTCAAAACTACTGTGCCTCACTAGTTGCTCTCAAAACTACTGTGCCTCACTAGGTGCTCTCAAAACTACTGTGCCTCACTAGGTGCTCTCAAAACTACTGTACCTCACTAGGTGCTCTCAAAACTACTGTACCTCACTAGGTGCTCTCAAAATTTCTGTGCTTCATCAGATTCTGTTAAAACTATTGTGCCTCACTAGTTGCTCTCAATACTACTGTGCCTCATAAGTGCTCTCAAAATTACTGTGCCTCACTAGATTCTGTTAAAAATCATCCTGCCCTAATGAATGCATAATCAAATTCGACATCCAAGGAATAAACATAAATTTACCTATATTTTGCTTACGACTATATTTCTCAATTAAAAATTTGGCCAGGTCATCAACATCATCCCCAAGAATTATACAGCAACCCATCATCTGAAATTATTGAAAGGAAAACGACTATGAATTGAAGTTTTGTGTGTTATTCCTGACCCAATTGAATTGATTAAAAAATGTTAGTTCATTGCACATTGGGTATAAATGAAATGAAATGAAATGAATGGTGTTTTAGGTCTTATTTTTCTGCACCATGTGTGCTAATGAATACAGGCAACACCATGCAGAGTGCGATGAGGGAAATTTTGACAGAACAGCGGCATTTGCCTGCTTTTTTACATTTTTCCAACTTTCGAGGGATCTTTAACATGCACAACCTACACATAGGGTAAAGAAACATTCAAATCATTTCAATAATGACCTGCCAGAATTTTCTATCTTGTTGCTTGCTTACTGCTCATAGATATTGATGGCATTTGGATTTTAACTTATCAAACGCTCCACCATTAAACTTCACAAGCTTTGCAACATAGATTCAGCTTTACAATTACTGTCAAGAGTACCTCATATGCTTTCATAGAATCTTTTAAAATCATATCTGTGGTATTTTCCAATAGGTGCACCTCATTCAGGACCAGCTTTTCATCAACTGTGATGGTGATCTTGTTTTCAAAACTGAAAATTTGTTTAAAATTAGCAATGCACTCGCAACTTCAAAAGAATACAATATTTTTACCTCGCCAAGGCATAGAAACGCTACATTGATGTGCCGAAAAGTGGTGTTTTTTTTTTCGTCTGGTTTGTACCAGAACATCTTGTGAACCTAATCCCATCTACAACATGGTAGCTAAAACTCTTCACAGCAGATCAGAAATGTGTCTGTTCAGTGATGTGATACCCATAAGGTCAACTCGGTCGTCAAGGGTTACCAGGTTTTTAGAAAGTATGAGCAATTGACACTAAGTACCTTGTAAACTGCCAGCACTCTCCTCGTGCAATTCGTCCAGCTGATATCAAATCTAATAAAACCAGACTGCTGCCGTGTGACATTTTAACTTGCTGAAAAATCATTTTAAAAATACACGAAAATGCCCATTTCAGATGTAGATTTATGGAGGAACCATATTTTACATTGAAATAAACTTGGATGATCGTGAACTCTGTCTACCAGATAGTCTTTGACCAGACATACATACAAATTGGCATTAATCTCTCCTGGATTATTTGTTCCCATTCAAATGTGGGAAAATGTAAAATTTAAAGAAAACTTTGCAAAAGGCCAAGTGTGTAAGATGAAGGCAGACTGGCCATTATTCTGGTAACATATTGGCATGTCTCCCCAATTTTCTTTTTTTTTTTTTGAAACGAGCAACCAGGTAACTTCCATGTTACCTACCTGTATTTGAGAAAAGTCTGCGTCTTTAAAACAAACAACGGGATCGCCTAAAACACATAACAGACCACCCTTTCTCACAGAATATCTCATCACCTGTTTTGTCTTCAAGTTATTGTTGCATTCGAAAACCTACCCAAATGAAATGAATGGAGTTTTACGTCCTACTTTTCCGCACCATGTGGGCTAATGAAGACGGGCAACGCCATGCAGGGTGCAATGAGGGAAATTTTGCCAGGACAGCGGCATTAGCCTGCTCTTTTTTTTATTTCCAACTGTCGAGGGATCTTTAACATGCACAGCCTGTAGCACACGGGGCCTTGGTTTATTGTCCCATCCGAACGACTAGACGCTTTTGCCATGTCAGCCCCTCGTACCTGCATCACTGACAGGGGGAAACTGGGTTGAAAAATCCCAAGGTATTATCTCGACCTATGCCGGGATTGAATCCTGGACCTTCAGGTTAGCGAGCAAGCGTCTAACTCACTGATCCACCGCTGCTCCCAGTAACCACTCAAAGTCTAGCCAAAAGCATACCAAATCAGAAGCAATAATTGTGAAACAGTAGTGTGAAGTAGATATTACCACTGGATTAATATTGTTTTTTTTTGCACTATCAACCTCTTTAATAACGCAGTAGATTAAAAGACAATGTTGAAATGGCTATTTGCAAGTCTGCAACATGAAACATACCTTAGTTGATTCTTGTGTCGTTATCACTGCAGCACAATATTCCTCCACGTTAATATCTATGTTTATTTCATCGCCTTCCACCAGACCTCCACCATAACTTATAGGGTATACCCAACAACAATTAGTATCACAAGCATACTTGGGTATCAAAAATTTCAGCTGCAAAGATAACTTATAAAGTTGGGTTGTGTGACCAAGATTTTTGTTGCTGATTTAGTTAAGGAAGATGCACATCTATGAAGGAGCAGCCAGTATAGCTGCCTTAGAACTTTTTAGTATCAAAAATTTAAGCTGCAAAGATAATTTGTAATGGGAAGTCACTTTGAGTTAAGTAACCCAGATTTCAGCAGTTGATTTAGCTAATGAAGATGCAGAGCAATTTAATGATCTAAGCCTCCAGGGCTACAACACATGGATACTCATTTTCGATTTCCAGCTGGCAAAGGTAGGCCTACACAGCCTGTAGCATATGGTACAGCAGGGTCCTCAGATAACTTCAGTTGGTAGCAGTAAATGAAAATTATGATGCTTCCAGATTCTGTTAGCAGAAAATTTGATCCAAGACCCTCCTTGACAGTTACTTACTGGGTAAGAATGCTTGACACAGGAAACTTCATTTTTAGCATATTTTTCACTTTCTTGTTTCCTGTTTCTAGCTTGTATTGTCACAGAACCATTTCCCTTGCGTGTGCTTAACTTCTTCATTTTTTCTATAACAAAAACATTATAACACGTGGAATCCTTTTTGTGATTAAAAGTACTCACACGAATTGTGGAATTTGTGCCCTGAACTTTCGATGATTATTTTGTCATTGCCTAAAGTGAAGTCCTTCATGAATAATACATTCTTAATTAAAATGAATATAGGCAATACAATGTAACTTAATCATATCAACATAATATCAAGTTAAATCAAGGATATTGAATAAATAGGGAAGCAACATGTTTCAGGTTCTATGTTATTGTTTATATCTTTAATATCATGTACATGTATTTAACAATTTTAAAATTACAATCAACAACCCCCCCCTGCTCAATCCATTTAAATCTTTAAAGTAGGTGCATAAATCAATCAATCAATCAAATCTTTCTTCACTAGTTATACATCGATCATAAGAAGTTTGGTCTTTATGATCTATATATAAACTAATTGTGGTACATGTATCTATTTGTAAAATGAAGTTACTTCTCCTTGACTTTAACAATACAAAAGCCATTTTCAAGCCACATGATTACCAATATAGCCAAATGGTCTACCATTTCCGGACCACCCTGAACTCTTTACTTTGACATTCTGAATCAGTTCGACCTGGGTATTTGGTTTGACCCAGCTTGCTCCATCCTATGAGTGTGTCTTCTCGAAATTGATGATCAACACCTGTAGGATTACCGAGAAGGGGAGTAACTCGTTGAAAGATTCACAACCCACCATTGCATCAATGGATACTCGTTAAAATGCAAATAATCAGTCACTTACCCAATCAGTAATATAACAATGTCAACGATGCACCAGTTTCTTTCCTGTCGTTTTATTTGACCCATAGATAGCTGATTGACATGACGAGATACAGTGCAAACCAGTTGGCTGAATAAAGCTGGTGACCCGGATACGCTTGACTAATGAAAATAAAATGAATAAAATGACTTATGTTGTAATACAGCTGAAATGAGTAGAGGTACAATTGAAAATGGATAGATGTCCAGTTTAAATGACGCCAGGTCAAGTAGCTTAGCTTGTGTGCTATTAAGGACATACAGCCAGGACAGCAGCATTTGCCATCTCTTTTTTGTCACCAGCTGTTAAGGGATTTTTAATAGCCAATTCCCCGAGTACAGGTGTGTGAACTCACGCTCAGCAAATTGCACGTCATGATCAAGACCTCCCAGAATCCACTAATATCATTTCAAGTTTTAACAAGACATAAATAATTCCTCTCGATACCTAATGAATCAAATGATTTAAAGCAAAGGTAGACAAATTGCTTTCATTACAAATATTAGGTAGAACGCATAATTTTAAAGAACGACTTATTAAACACAAGAGTTTTTACAAATTATATAATGGCGTTCAAGAAGGTAATGGATTGAATTATTATTGAAAGATATGTAATGCTGTAGGCGTTTACAAGAGGTTTGGCCTCACTATATATGGTTATGATTTTGAGCTACCCCACGTGGTTAGATCTGAAGTGTATGATTGGAGATTTCTACTTTTCCTCTTGTGTTGCATATTCATGAATTTTTCAATGCATCGTTTTCAATTCGCCTACAGAGAACAATCCATCATTTCTACCTTTCGTTAAAGCTTTAAACCAAAAATAAAATAGTCTGTAAACTGTTTGTGAACACTTTAAGATGTTTTCTATAAATTCCATTACTTTGGCACAGTGCTTGCCATGCTGAAAAATATTTTTGTCCTCATGACGGAAACGTAAACCAAAAAACCAAAAATCTGTCAAAAATTTAGTCAGTTTCGCTTTCGCCGCGAAGTACATGGTGAAATTTGACAAAAAAAAATCTTCACTTTCTCATTAAGCCATCAGCTGAAAATCTGTGAAATTTTTGGTTTGCATCATGCTTTTTTATAATATACACACAAACCAGAAATGAGTGGCCAAGAGTAGTGCATGTACAGTTCTGCACTTTTGTGCTATGCTCCAAATTTCCAGATCATCACGAAAATCCATAGACATCCTACTTGCTTTGATTAAAACCCACGAAATGAAAATAAAAAAAATGTGGCCTGTAGAAAGACCAGAGGAATGATACAGACAGACAGAAACATCGCAAAAACTGGTAATGCTTTATTAGAAGCTATAAACCAAACTATTAAATCGGTCAACATTGTATCTTACACAAAAAACAAGGCTGTCACTATACGAAGTGAAGTACAGGAAGTAACTCGATTTCTTTTCAGCTTTGGTGTTTTAATTAGCCAGATCTGTATAAAGTAACAGACTATGTTTCCTAATTAGTCCGTCTGAGGATTCTGAAAATTGACAAATCTTATCAATCAGGCAAATAATATAACACAAATTGGCTGTACAGCTCTCCTAATCTATCTATCTCATCGTGGACCTTGTACTGGCTGCCTTCTGTTCATATTCTCCGGTCTGATTCCAAAAAGGAATTCGGAGTGAAATTCCAGACTCGTTTCCGGCGTTCGTGGAGTATACTCCTCCTCACTTTTGTTTTAAATCTTGTGCAGGATAAATCTTGAAAAAACATTTTGTCGTTCTGAATGGTCGATTGGAAGTCTGTGCGCCATAAAGGGAATTTCAGTATGTCTCAAAATGATGCATGGCTGTTAAAAGTTTAAGAAATTTTCACGGGAGCACCCTCAAAATGATCAAAAATAGTTATTCCAGATACCAAAAATCTCACCAAACGACACCAAAAATCTTACCAATTGATGCCAACAATTTCACCAAAAGAAAACCTAGAATTGATACCAACTATCTCACCCAATGATAATCATAATATCATCAAATGATACCAAAAGAATCTCACTAAAGGATACAAACAATCTCACCTACTAATAATAACAATCAAATGATTTAAAGATCTCACAAAGAGAAACCAGAAATCTCACTATACTACATGTAATAATTTCACATATGATACCAAGATTCCAAAAGATTATATATCAAATCTCGATAAAATGAAACCTACATTCTCAGCAAAATAAAATCTCAACCAGGAATGTCACAAATGATACCATAATGTCATGTATGCAGAATTTCACTACGGAAGACAACTAAGTAGCGTCAATTTCATATATTTTTAGAAGACACTGTCCGTCCGATCATTTATCTCCGGTGAAAACATCAGCATGTCTTAAAGACATAACAACTGACATGTAAATGACTTATTGATCTTGGCTAGCCATTGTTCTCTAACCTGTCTTTACAATGCTACTTCTCCTGTGTTTTCAGGAAAGGCATTGTCAGGCGTAATTGTATCCATTCACGGGGAAATTTCTATACAGATATAATTATAATCTTGTATAATTATACGATATCAAGGTTGCTTACTGTCCGACCACCGTGACTCAAGGATTGCTTTAGGCCAATCATGGTAGAAATATCCACCCAAAATACCACTGAATGCCGTATTTGGGTTAATGAAAATGCCAAACTGAAAAATAAATTATATTATTATGAAGATATGATTCTACAGAAGGGCATATATTTAAGTCCGATAAGTGGTTATTTTCACTGGAACTTTCTGGGTCGGGAGTGAAATTCTTTCAAATTTCTTTGCATTGTCTGCTTTATTTAGCTTTTGAGGGAAGGTTTGATCCTTCTAAATGTACATGCCTACGATGGAAACACTTCATTAAATGGTAAGGTGGTCTGGAACGGCTGGGTATTTTTTTTTCTGATCTGAACTGAGCTGATACCTACATATAAAGGGAAAAGTACAATCCAGAATGACCAGGATACTAAAGGTTACTAAGACACAATGGCCGTTGAAGAAGTTATGGTACGGTCTTAAAAGTCAACTATGGAATTACTCATTCATCATCCACCTCGGCTCTCCCACATTCAATATTTACAGAAATATCATCATCCATTACTTTGTCTTGGATTATACAATATCTGTAATACCATTGACACGGTTCTTTTCATATTTCACAATCAGTCACGAACGTTTAAAGGCTCGCTTCGTTCCATTAAACTGTAAAATATAGATCATTAGACCACAGTATTACAACACATTGCACGACTATGTGGGTTAAGTTTCATTGTTACTATTTTCAGATAGATTTGATATTGGGTCAGAATGTATTACACAATAGAAAGTCATTAAAGATTTTTAATGTCTTTTTTGGCTGGGTATAATCTCGTGAACCAATTGTTTTAAATCCCCAAAGTATGAATCACGCTTTGTACTTATGGTTGGTTGTATTTGAACTGTTTTTCAGACAGCCTACGTGGTAAATATAATGTTGCAAAAAAAATGCCTTCTTAAAGTTCAACATAGAAAAAGCGTCTAGTCGTTTGGATGGGACAATAAACTGAGGCCCCGTGTGATACATGCTGTGCATGTTAATGATCCCTCGACAGTTGGAAATCGAAAAAGAGCAGGCTAATGCCGCTGTCCTGGCAAAATTTCCCTCATCCCATCCTGCAAGGCGTTGCCCGTCTTCATTAGCCCACATGGTGCAGAAAAGTAGGACGTAAAACTCATTCATTTCATTTCTTAAAGTTCAGCTGTTTTCAATTATATCACCTATTGTCAAGTTAGTCAACTGAAGCTCTTTTAATGTCCTAGAGCATCACGAAACTTATCACGAACAATTATTCAGTATATTCCATTTTATTTTAGGATGAATACGTTATTCACAAGATTTTGATCGAACCCAATGTACAAATGTATTTCAGAAGTTGTTGGTGGAATACAATATATTTTACATTAAAAACAATAATTGATAAATGGCTAAGGAAATATAAAATTACACATGGATAGAGTTTTACTGGCGTACGTTTCCTCCATATTTTGTTTGGCACGAACGCATCAAGGAAAAAAACATATTAACTTTCCAATACGATGCTGACTCTGCAACTTTTAAACTTTTCAAAAGTTGTGGGTGATCTTTTCAAAATTAACGTTCATTTCTTCCACGCATTGTTCTCATTAAGTGATAAATTTCCCCTTTTCCATCCTTACCCATTATATATCCTACGCTTAAGCTAGACGCCTGTCGTATTAAGACAAAAGTCATATACTTCTAGGATTACTAGCCGATAAGCAAACAAAAGGTAAGATTTTAAGAAATCTATTCCCGATTGAAGTCAAGTAATTTGTTGATAATGCGGACCAACTTCCAAAACATTTGTAATTTCTA
This sequence comes from Lottia gigantea, assembly GCF_000327385.1. Classification (NCBI taxonomy): domain Eukaryota; kingdom Metazoa; phylum Mollusca; class Gastropoda; family Lottiidae; genus Lottia; species Lottia gigantea. The sequence goes on from NW_008710397.1 coordinate 234,518, forward strand.
TTCATTTTATTTGATGAAATGAGAATGTGAGTCAGTGACATAAAAGAGCCTACAAGCAAACAAAAGTAACATTTTAAGGAATCTATTCCCGTCTGAAATCGAGTAATTCGTCAATGATTTGGACAAACTTGCAAAAGCACTAACCTTTGCAATTTTTTTATAGCGTGAGATTGAGTCGTGTCATAGAAGAAGAACTAATGGCTTGATATTTTCTCCAAGTTGTTTTTTTTTAAAATGTCAATTGGGTTTTGTCCTTAAATGTTGGCAAGGGGAATAGTATACACCAGATATAAATGTAATTGAGTAACCACGTACGGTCTCTCTCATTGCTGTAACAACATCCTGTCAATGTCTTTCACCATATCTATATTTAGTTCACCAGGTGTTCAATATGCATGCTTAGTAAGATGGAAGGTTATATGATTTAACTGATTCAGGTCAGTTGTAGATAGGGCACTGGAGAGAGACAACATGGATTTAACACCGTGATCTTGTTCTCTGGGCCTGGTGTCCCGTCGGAGTGTGGCAACTCGGTAGTAGATTAAACACAGTCGGTCTGCATAAGAGAGGAGAGAGTAAGGACGGAAAAGGAAAGTGGCAGTAAACACTGTGTTTCTTTGGTTAACTCTGGGATATTGAGATCTTTCCGGTGATTACATAATTATGTCACGTATTATAATACGGCTGTTACTGTTTCTCTCTCTTTCACGCACATAAACATCATTTTAAAATACCCTGTAGATTTAGGCCTACTGCCACTTCAATGGATTTTTGATCCTACACCCCCTAATCACACAACGCACGACAATCATCACCGATTACGCTACCCTTGTTTTATGAGGGTAAATTGAATATAGTTACGAAGACGTTTATTGTCACGCAAGGAAGTATCATAATGGCACCCTAAGGCATGCTAGAAACTAATGCTGTATTAAATGAAATAATGAGTGAATATTATGATCGATGGTTGGCTCTTTACAAGAGATGTCGAATTATCAATGACTGCCAAAACCTATTCTGAAAAGGTTAATGTGCAGAGCAAATCCCGCTACAGCATTAATTTTAGCGATGCGTTGAAAAGAAATGGAATTCTACGTCCTACCTCTTTGCACCATGTGAGCTTATGAAGACGGGCAACGCCATGCAGGGTGCAATGGATAGCATTAGCCTGCTCTTTTTCCATTTCCAACTGTCGAATGATCTTTAATGTTTACACCCTGTAACACCCTCGGTTTATTGTCCCATCAGACATGCATTACTGACAGGGGAAAACCGGGTTGAAAATCCGAAGGTATTATCTCGCCGAGATTGAACCCTGGACCTTCAGGTTCATCAACAAAGTCCTTGAATTTTATTTTCAACACATATTTGGTGAATACATTTATACTAAATATAAATAAATGGGTATATGTAGAGGTTTTTTCTGTGGTGTTATACACACTACTTTTCTGCAGAATATAGGCTAATGATGATGGTTAACGCCATGCAGTGTGCAATGAGAAAAAATACGCCAGGAAAGCGTAACTAGCAGAATCTTGAACGTGCACATCCTGTAGCACAAGAGTCCTCGGTTCATTGTCACAACCGAACGATGAGACGCTTTTTCTATGGCAGGGACACTTCAGAAATGAAATAGAATTGTATTTCATTGCTGGCGGTAAGGCTAATGAAGATGACAAAGCCATATAGTGTGCAATTAAATCGAATTTCGACAGAAAATGGGCATTATCATACCCCTTTTTCAATTTATTCGGTCAGTTTCTATGGTCTATATGACTGAAAGGGGTCAAATTGGTTGAAAAAGGTATCATCTCCCGCTTTGCCACAATAAGGAGTACTTTAAGCTTTCATGAAAACAAACAAACAAACCTAACTCTTCAACCACTCAATAAAACTCATTTTTCTGCGTCTACATATGGAATTGCTTCTGATACAAACATTCCACTCTAAAATAATTGATGTAGTTATTAAATAACTCGGAGTTATCGCATTGAGAGCAATTCATGTCCTTATTGATGTGATATTCAGGTAATCTTCTCTATTCTCGTATCTCATTGCAATGTGAAACAGGCAATCACTGTCAGTATAACAGTGTGAAATTGATCATTTCTTTCTGTTAGTCAATAGATCTTGTAGATTTCCACATTCCTAATTGGCTGCGTGACAAATTGCGTCTACTAAAAAAAACACAAAGAACTGTTTATATTTGCTACTGTCGAGGTGAATCTTACATTATTAATGTGTATTAAATTGAATTATTTCTGGATGTGCTATAACTGAATGGGACCAATGACACGAACCATCCATCCAAGATTGCTTTTTTTTTTTAAGTAGCTATGATAATTTAGAAGGTGAGCATTATTTCCAACACAAGAGTTCCTTTGCATTTTTCAAATTTTGGACAGAATGAATTGATAGCTATCAGCTTCAAGAACATTGAATATTTAACAGTAAAATAATGCCGAATCGAAGTTATCGTTAATAACATGGCAACAGCAAACTTAATACCCGTCCTTATAAACGTGCAATATCAGATTTGTTGACTAGTTTTTGATTACGTCTTATGGGAGTTGACAATCAACATTACCTTGTACAACTGATGAGTTTAATTTAACTCAGCGACAGAAATCTAGTAATTTAGCTTAAATCACAGTACACTAATGGGTATTTTAGCATTAATTTTAATCTCTCGATACAAAAAAATAGTTTGCCTCACATGATAACATACGTTCATTAGCAGCTTTGTTTTAATTCAAGAGAGTAGAGACAAAATAAGCATCACCAGCATAAAAAATCTTTCCTACAGATGGACAATTTGTCCTAGCGGTTGTTATTGTCTTTTTTCCTGAATATAGAGGGTTCATTATTATTCTTTAAAAAAAACTCTTCTCAGTGTCAAAATCATATTTAGAATTAAGACTTTAATTTTTTTCACAGAACAACTCGCTCGATATAGAAAAATACAATAATTTAATTAATAGAAGATCTGGTATGCTATCAGCCCTAATTGTTAGGTAGGTAGATGAAAAGTTAACGTTCGCTTCCAGCGGATGCTGATATCGCAAACTAGGCAGTTGTTGGTAGTCGTAGTAGTTGGTAGTTGGATTGGATCAAATTGGATGATTCGGTGTTGTTGGTTTGGTTGTTGAATCTTCGTTAGATCTGGTCGGGTCGAATGACATGGCGGTGAAACTCGGCCCTGGATGGTTTGGCGTGAGTTACTCGGTCTCCTTCATTCTTCCAAACTCGTTCTGATCAAGGTATTTCTTGTTGATTGGTAGTCGAATGGTAGTCGTTGCGTGACGACCCCTTTTATAGCTTCTCAATTGGTTCTGGTTTCATACTAAACTTCATGTGAATGATGACTGGTGGCTGTAAAATTATGAAGACACATGTACATGTACCAGTATACAAAAAGTGGTTTTAGGACGATCTGAATAGGTAGAGCTAATAATGGTCGGTGATTCTCGGTTGGTGTTCATCATCATTTGGCATTCAAGTATTCTCACTATTGACCTGTATGGATATTGGACAATGTATGTCGTTTGTGAAACTTTTTTTTCATTCTGCAAAAATTACATGATCTTATTATGCTAGTATCAAAATCCATGTGAGAAAGAACATGCAAATCACATCATTGTTCGTCCACATTTCTCAATGATAATTTAACATCTCCCAATGGCAGTAACCCTGAATATTGTTGATGGCTTCAAAAAATATCCAAAAGCATAATAATCTTCAGTAACCGCATCAATAAAATATTTCATTTCCGTTGATTTTACAGATTCATGACAGAAAACGATAAAGTGTGAGTTTTCATTGTTATTTTCATGTTGTTCAGTGGCATTTACCATTACAAATCGCCGCCATAACTTTAACCAATATATATCGTTGTCCTTTATTTATTTGATATAAAATCTGTTCTTTTGAGCCAAGTTTATAGACATTTTTCATGTTAAAATGACACTTACTGACTAATCAATGGCACATTTTTTTTACTTTCTATAGGGGTGGTTAGGATTAGAACCCCCACCCAAACAGAGTGACATTTTGAAGAGTGGGCAAAGATTTAGAAAAGAATGTTTGGCATAATATGGCATATAATTTGTTATTGAAAAAACTTGATTTTTGAGTTTTGATTTTCGTATTAGGCGAAGTTTGTACCCTCGAACATTTACCATTGGAAAAAGGGAGAATGCCTAAATTCCCATTTATCTTTTCCATTTTCTACTAATATTAGCTTTTAACTTCTTTCTCCAGAAAAAAAATGCCAAATTTAAAAAGAAACAGATAAATTTCAACTTCATAAAAACCGTTTATCAACTTTTCAACTTCAATGAAAAATGAAAAATTGTGACAAAAAATATATATCAACCCAAATTCGCCTACCTATAAGGAACAACAGAAATATATTAAAATATTATAAACATATCTATACAAGATTATTAGATCTCGATTGGTTTCGTTAGACGGTGACAAAGATTATTCTGTAATCGGAGAATTTTCTGGAGAAATCCATTGTATTCTGTCAAAAAAGCTAAAAAAAAAATGAAGATATATCAATTTTGCGATATGAGGGTCAAAACAACCGGAATTAAAATATCGCGAAAATTATTGTTACCATGGTTAATTTCGTACAAGCGGAGACATAATAGAGCTTATGCTAGAAAGCAGAACCTAAGTAACTGATGAACACAGTGAATTTTTCGTCTTCAGCGCTGAGATCGATTCGAGGACTGGACAGATTCTCTCAGATGCTCTCTGCTGCAAATTCATTTGAAGACCGACTTGGATCCTCTTTAGAGCTTTCGACTATACGAGCTATTTCAATGGTAAAATACAGTGTACTCATCAAAAATTCGGGTACGGAAAATTTTCGGAAGACTCAGATTGTTTTAAAATGTCACTTATTAATGTTTCTCCTAAACCATATTTCATAGCTGAATGCTCAGCAAGAGCAGTGTTATTTTTCTACAAGATAGATTATTGCATTGATGTAAGATGAATTTATATTTTTTGATTAATTATTGTCTGGCTCGCAATTGAATAACAAAAATATCACCTTTCTGAAATGATTTTACTCATTATGTAGACACTAGCCACTGAGAAGCGGTAATTTTAGAAATCGCTAAATTTCCTTAGTAGACCTTACAAATAAAAATAGATTTGTTATTTCCTATTTATTTGTTGCGATGGGTTCATTAACTTATTGCTTTCAAGTCTTCTCTATACTGTAAATGAAAACTGGGCTGAATTTTGCAAGCTTACTTCAATTTCGGCTATTGAAAGCGACAACGAACGACATATTATGGTGGGATCAAAAGGAAATTATGTCCGGATAAAGACGTGAGTCTTCTCTTTTCTATTTCCGAGGAATCAATAACGTGTACCAAAGTAAGCGGTTCAATGACCCACCCAAGATTCATTTTTCATGCATAACTGGACACAGAAAGAACGAACAACCATTTTTACAAAAATAACAACTTAGGTTCGAAAGGAAATAGCTGGTCCTTGGGTCAAACCTCTAGGTGCGGTCGGTGCGGATGTTTTCCAGATTATCCATACAAAATTACAGCTGGGCCGAGGAAAGATGACTTTGTTAAAGTCTGGAATAAGAACCAATGACCACCGTGATCGGCGTAACCAAACAGAAATAATGTAAACATTTTATAGCTCCTGTCGACTTTGCTACAATCCATCTGCAGGAATATAGATTCAAAAAAACCCCAAAAAGGTATTATATTTATTGGGGTTTATTGCACAGTAAGATGACGCACATGAAAAAAATATGACAACCTGGGTTAAGCGTTTATTTATGATGATAATGCCTACCTACTTGCTGTCATAATCGCGATTTTATTATCGTATCAAAGTTTTATTAAAAGATAGCTTGCGTTTCAAGGTAACATACGCCCACTGGCAGCTGTCAGAAAAAATAAAACAGTCTTTAGTGACTAAAGTACGAACTTTCTCATATTGAAGAAATTATTCATGCTGAATAATTCCACAAAATTTTTTAAAATCAATATCAATAACCCAAATACAACAAACAATTAAATCACATAGCTCTAATCAAGGGCAAAAAACAATGATCACACCAAGTTTCATCAGAATCGGTTGAAAACTGTAGATTCAATCCTGCTCACGAACTATTTCTAACAAATTTCGATGCGTTTTAAGAAAGTCAAGGGCAATAACTCAAAAACCGTTCATCAAAAATATGTCAAATTCGAACTTGACCGAGATCTGATCAATCTAAAGCATCACACCAAGTTTCATCAAAATCAGATAAAAACTGTAGTCTCTATAGTGCTTACAAGAAATGTTGACGGACGGACCGACGGACAGGGCCGACGACAATATACGACCACATATTCATGTGGGCGTATAAAAATGTATACAAATGTGAAAATACATCTTATTCAGTCGAAAAAATAAACAAAACAATCTGGAAATTGCTGTCCGTGAGCAATTTTAACTAAGGTCTTAATCCTGCCTTTCCACTTGACAAAGTGGAATAATTTTTTTTATTAAAAAATAAACCGGAGTTTTCAAATTCCTATCTTCTCTATTTCCAATTAAAATTTTCCCAGTTTAGGTTTTCCTTTCAATGATACCATCTCAAAAGCCCTTACCTTTTTAGATCTTTCATTTAGATAACCGCAGTACAACCTTTAAGGTAATATTTTAAGTAACAAACTATGTTCCAATTACTAGATTAAACTAGATCTAGTGAGGTTGTCATGATTTCTGGATAAAGGTCAATTTCTGTACTTAAGCGAGTGTACTCGTTTACATTGTCAGGTCTTTCCATGGAAAAGTGTCAAATTTTAAGGCTACATAGAGATGGGATGAGTTTTTCTTATCAACCACCAAGAGTTATTATAAGCATGCAATAGGAATATATGATGATCCCATGATTGAGAATCCGGGGTTCAACCCCGGAAAATGTCGACATAATAACTTTCAGTGATGCAGGTAAGAGGGGTCGACATGGAAAAGGCGTCTAGTCGTTCGGATGGGACAATAAACCAGCTACAGGCTGTTCACGTTAAAGATCCCTCGACAGTTGGGAATCGAAATAAGCCTGCGAATGCCGCTGTCCTGGCAAAATTTCTCTCATTATTCCCTGTATGGAGTTGCCCGTCTCCATCAGCCCAGAAAGGTAGGACGTAAAACTCATTCATTTCATTTCCCATGGTTGAGGGGTTTTAATTGGGCACAGATTTTAACTTTGTCTCACCGAGTCAGATTGAAGCAAGTAATATAACTCTCGTAAGATGGTATTGCATATAACAAAGGAAGCAACCATATTTACAAGGATAACAACAGGTTGTAATAAAGCATGTCTACCAGCTGGTCTGTGGCAAAAGCTCTGGACATTCATTTATTCCGGAAAATCTGATTTTTGCATATAAAGAACCAATATTTTACAATATATGACGTCCAAATTTCAACGCTGAAATGAACTACGGTCCGTAGGTTTAGGACATTCACTGGTTTCAAAAGCTATTTAAAAAGAAGTCGATACCTTAAGGGTCCATAACAAAATGTTGTAAGGTACTCAATCGATTTAACGCCCAAACTCTTCAAAAGCCTGTAAACTTGCACTAAATAGAGTGCGATATATTTCTAAAATTGATGCAGACCAACGTAGGGAAGTTAACAATTCGTATCAGAGTCCAATCAGTGATGGAGCAGTGGAAAGAAGGCGGGTTTCTGAAATTGATCAGTGTACTTTCCTGTCATATACAAGGGATTGCGTGTTATGCCAAATGCCATCGAATTAAAAAAAAAAACATATTGCTTCTTTACTAGAATGATTGAAAACAGGTTATACAAGATCATTTGCATTATATTACAATAGTCATGTAGGTAGGAACGTATCATTGGTGTACATAATGGTGTTTCATTGTCAATCAACAGTTTGCTTGTTTAATATTCAGTATGCCTATAAGATGGTAATGCAACACACCTCCTATGTATTATATCATTATTTTTATAGTTATAACTTTAATTTTTTGTTGTGTTTCTTGGTGCACACAGAACCTTTAATTCCCTTCGTTAGTATTTTCCTGCTCCCCAAGTTAACTGTTTTTAGGCAATTTATTCCGAAGGAAATCTACATTTTCTACACCTTTCACATAAATTTCACTAATTTCACACTGTTATACTGACAGTGATTGCCTGTTTCACATTGCAATGAGATACGAGAATAGAGAAGATTACCTGAATATCACATCAATAAGGACATGAATTATTGTCAATGCAGGCAATTAAGTCTTTATGAATTGCATCTACTTATGACAAAATTTATGGATATCCCAAAAAAAGAAAATATTACTTCAACAATTTATATTAATCTTGATCATCATTAAATTTAATTAATCTCAAAACAACAACATGTTCGTCATGTTCTCTACGTTCAGTCAGCAAACTGTCAACTTAGTGTTTTGTTGTTATGTACTGAATGAGTCGAATCAAATCAAAGAGGCATATATTCCTGAAGGTAGGACAAAATGATTTTTGAACACTGTTTGACTTAATCAGGCAACTGAATATTAATTTAATTTCTAACGTTTTAGACATTGAAGACAACCCAAGTGGTCCATCTTTTTTTGTCAAATAAAAACATGATATTGTGATAATGTACAAAAGCAAAAAGTGCACCTACCAAGCGGAAATGAACTTACTCACAAAAAAGAAAATGCGTCCTGGCCCAACATCCGAGCACGACCGTTAGGCGGAAATAAGATGAAATGAAATAGCTTCAGATATGATGGTGATAAAATGACGGCACAGTATGCCTTGGAATTGGCATTCTTAAGTCAAACAGAGCAAGGCCAGTTCACGTTTTGATTTGTTTTGAAAAATGCGCACAAAAAAGGTGGTTATTTCAAATGCAAAATGACCCTAAAATCAATGTCCAAATATCTGAATTTACTGAACGATTGATAACTTTTAAATAGATCGGGAGTTATTTACATGATTTGAAACTATTCCATAAACTCTGTGGAACAACAATCGCATATAATGGATCTTATTTCTTAAAGATTTTATTACTTTAGGTAATTTTTCCAATTTCCTTTTCACGTTCGACAGTGTTTCTATAACCCTCAATAAAAACAAAGTTTTATTGAACCCTTTTGTTACTTTCCGCCGTATTTACCGATCATTATTTATACGTGTATTTTCTTTTTTTGGTAATGTAAAAATAAAAATAAAAATTGGTCTAAGTTCTGTAATTTTACAAACAAAGCAAAATAATAATTTTTTCTTAAAGGTAAATAAGGTTTTTACCAAATACCAAACAAGGATCGCATAATCGGTCATATTTCAAATTAAATCATAGCGCGGTAAAAATTTGAATATGATAATAAATCAAATATACCTATTCAAATATATATTTCAAAGACGATTTCTACGATGATTCGTCATGCATTCAAGAAATATTTGTTTACGTCATGCTTTGACGATCAATAGCCCGACGTTTGATAGGCAAACCAGTATTGAACAACTGGTGAAATCGGTCGTTGCATGCATAATTACCAAAACTCACGTGTTAAATGACACTTTGAAGAAAAAAACTTGTACAAGTATCATTTTGAGTCCTCTTTCATGCTGGTCAGATGCCGAGGCACTATGTACTACAGGTTGGCTATTCTGGCAACATCTCCTCCTCTCCTTTCATTACCCGAAATCTATTTCACTTGAAATGGTATGCTATTATATTGTTTTGGTGTTTTTTTTATCTCGACTTGAATAAATAGTAAAAAATATTCACATCGCCTCGGGAAAAACTGCCATTTGTTATTTCTGCTTTGAACAACTTTTAAGGCTACAGTGACAGGCCAAAAATTGACAATTTCACTTACAAGAACTTTTTGTACTGGTCTTAAGTAATAACTCTTCGACTTCCTTTAGCTAATATTAACTTTGGGCACACCAGAAAATGAATAATGCTGATCTGTAATACACATGTGTTCCTGTTTTTCGCCAATAGAATTTTCTCAATTTGAATGCGTTACAATTATATTTTATCGCATGAAGGTGATTTAAGCGACATTGTTCAACGAAGCCGAAACTTGCCTCCTCGGCAAAAATTTATTTTAGATTAATCTGTGACATATATTGTAATATATTAATCATTTTTATAAATGTTTTAGTCGCAGTTATTTCAACATTTCTTTCCCAAAGGTTAGATTTTATGTTACTGTTATTATATTTATACACTCAGAAGAGTGGTGGGAGTAGTAATAATTTACAAGAGGGACTCCATCCATCAGACGCCACATTCGAGTCCTGATTAATGACATCACATTGTAATAATCATAATATATAATAATTAAATGAGTTAAATAATAATAATAATGCAATAAGAGCTTAATAATAATGATCATAAAATAATATACTTGTAATAAACAAATAGTCTTCCACATTTATCCACACACATTCTTAACTCTTATTTTCTGGCATTACATGATTGGTGATAATAATAATAATATGAGTTAATAATAATAATAATAATATGAGTTAATAATAATAATAATATAAGTTAATAATAATAATAATAATGCAATACAAATTAAATATTAATGATCATGAAACATATTTAACATAAACAAGTAGTCTTTTACATTTATCCACACACATACTTATCTTCTGGCATTACATTATTGGTAATGATAATAATAATAAAAATGAATTAATAATAATAATAATAATGCAATGAGAGCTTAAAAATAATGATCATAAAATAATATACTAATAATGATCATAAAATAATATACTTATAATAAACAAATAGTATTTCACGTTTATCCACACACATTCTGTAAATAAGGAAAAGAATACGAAAACACCACATGATCGTAAAATAGGATTAACCAGAATTTTGATTTTATTTTTTATTTTTTTTAGAAAAACTAATGTTTATAATTTGACGTTTTCGTACCCAAAAGACACAGACCATTGTATAATCAATGTGGTTTCTGCATTTGTTTATGGTCCGAACAAATACTAACTCCAGATCTAATTCCATACCAAATGATCAATAATGAAGATCAACTCCCCAACCGATCCAGACCACCTTTTCAATTTCTAAATGAATAATTTTTCTATCCTCTGCATGTACATGTGACATAATAAGATCCTTCCGTCCCAGAAATCAAACATATAGAAATGATTGCCAACCAATTTTGGTCATACAGGTACTTTTAACTTATTCTTGGTGAGTTTCTTAGTGATCTGCACCCAATGATAGTTTTGATAATAAGTCGAAATTTTGTTGTCCTGCGCTTGTACAGCTCTATCCAGGAGTAGAAAACTGAAAGATCAACAACCGTTTTAAAAATCACATTGTAAGACATATAGAAATAACGAACAAGATATTTCCAAACTTCTGACATTTATTAACTCAAAATTCCATATACTCATACAGGCAACGTTATCAAGCGATACTTTGTTCTGCAGTAACTGAGGCTTTCAGAACAAAAGATAGCTTGCCAACCAAAGTAAACTTCAGTGAAAGTAATATAGGCATACTGGCTGATGTCTTGGATTTATAAGTACATTCACAAATTAACCACCATCATACCTAAGACCTACCGTACTACACGTTATCTTTCAATTGTAACTTCAAGAACCAAAAAGATGTCTTAATAATTAAGGCAATACACACAAAAACCTCTTGAAAAGAGGTTTTTTGAAAAAACTTATGTGTATCGGGGATACTAATAGCATCAAATTTTCAATCAGACGTTTATGGTTCCTGCAATTCTAATAAAACTAAGTGTTAGATGACGTCACTAATCGTGAAGGTTTTATGTGATACATGCATATTTTGTGATTAATGACGCCATAAAAAACTAAAAAATTTTGCATGACGTCTGATTGAAAATTGGAATGGTGCAAACTGATACTATCAGTGTCCCAGAAACTTATTAACAATTTAGAATAACCTCTTTACAACCCCTATAAACCCAGATACAGGACAATAATTACTGATGTATATTTTCAACATTTGTGAAAGTAAATTAACAATTCTATCTCGTTTCCCGCGTCCAAAATCGAACCGTAGCTTATAGATTCATGGTTCAAGTTATAACACATAATTTCTTCAAAAATTCAGAAAAAGTTGCTATATTCACGGCTGCAGTGAGCTGTGTAGAAATGGCTTACTCTTACCATTGAACATCTGGTTCCGTAAATTATTTCCAACTTTGAATAATGCAGGATGGCTGTTGGGTCGTTTTTTACGGCTTTTGGACATTGATATATGCGGATCCTCACAACCTCGTGCAGAATGTACAAAAATTGCAGACTATAGGAGTGGGAACAGATTCTGTGCATCTGACGATGGATGAAGGTCATTTGTGGAATAGGGAAATTTTGGACTTATTACCCCAAAGAGCAGAATAATGGAGCAGGAAGTCTTTCATTAACAGTATTTTGCCCAGTCGTTGCAGTTACATGATATACGATTATAATACATATAGACGTCACGAGGTCTTAACCATCAATCGTGTTGCTCTGATCATGTGCTAATTGGCTAGACATAACTTTTTATATCCATATTCGGGACTATTGAGCAAATTGTGCTTCTATTGAAAAATATATATTTACTTTTTCAGCGGCAAGGGTGTCAATATTTCATAAATACACATAAGTTATTGTATTCTCACGTCAAATTCCCTTCATTTGCATTTTTTGACCCATTCATCAATGATTCATAGTCTAATTAGTGTTGAGGAAATCTACATTATTCTACAATCTTGCACATAAATTTCACTAATTTAACACTGTTATACTGACAGTGATTGCCTGTTTCACATTGCAATGAGATACGAGAATAGAGAAGATTACCTGAATATCACATCAATAAAGACATGAATTATTCTCGCTTCTTGTGTTTTCGCTGTGATCTGAATTACTCGAAATTCTGTTGATTCAATATTAGAAACCAGAATGAAATCTTTCACATCAGGAACCACAAGGTAATGCAATTAAGATAGCGTCACACGAAGAGCCACAAGGTACGGAAATTCCAAGAGGAAATGAACTGAACGCAGTTTTAAACCATCATCTTGCATAGTTGTTATCTTACACTTTTGTGATACCTTTTTTTGACTTGATTTGACTTCTAAGATACATGTTAAAAGGGACATTCCGCTTTCTTTAGGTCGACAACTATACCCCGAAATCTCTAGAGAGATATGTGACCTTTAACGTATCTGAAAGTTTTAACTCATAGAACCCAGACTTTAAGTTTTAAACGCCAAACATATTTAAAAACATTACTTAAGGTTTTTAAGTTTACTCAAACGTTTTCTATGTTTTCGCCTTAGATTTTTTTTTACCAAATTGCACTGAACAAATTTAATTCATTTCCCTTTTTGGACTTAAATAATTATCATGTATGCGTGTGTAACTAAATTTTAAATACCTGCGTGATTTTTATATAATTGAAATGAAGGGAGATAAATAAATATCAAATATTTCAACATTCTTCACAAATGTATTTTGTAATGATTCAATAGCTCACTTCTATATATTCCTATTGTAAAGGCGTTGGAACAAATGTTAATAGATCGTTCACTTACACCTTCAGGAAATTTGAGCGTAAGTTTTGGTATGGCTTCGTATTCTTATACAGAGTGCAACAGAAATAGGATATTGGACGTTATAAAGGTTTAAAACATTACGATTTTCGTTACCTATTCTTGATAAATATATAGCATTGAGCTATTTGTAAGTGTTTGATCAACTTAACTACAAATACGATTACATGATTTAAGATAAATCTACTATATATTAAGTATGTTGTTACCTAGTTAGATCTAAAAACCACTGCTATCAAACAGATTCCAAGGCATAGTATAATCTTCAGTGTACTCTTAGCCAATTTACTCATTTACTTGAAAATCTGATAACGACTTTGTTTTGATATTATCTTGTGCGGTGGATTCTAAATATGAATAACAATGGTATATGAATAAGAATTCTGAAAGAAAGAAAAGCCTGAATGGGAAAAATGAAATGAGAACCATACATAACACGGTAGAATAAAAAAAAAGCGTAAGTGGTAGACCAGCACATGAATTAACAACATCATAAAGGAGAATAGCCGGGATATTGCTTAGTCGTTTTCTCGTAAAAAATGGTTATGAAATTTCTAATTTGATTTCTTTGTGCCTTAAATCACAAGTTTATGATGATTTTGGACATTTGTCGCAAGAATGTCATTTATGAAACAATGAAAACTGGATTTATTTCATCTGAAGAACTGGTCTTCTGTTGATGACATTATACCTTTACTGTTTCCATTGTCATGAGACGACACAAATTTGAATATTTTTTTAGTTATGTCTTTTTGAAGTGAATTCCTTATTATTAATTTAATTTTTTCCTCGGAAGAACGTTTGTCACTTAAATCACATTTCTGGATAATGACTAGGAGAATAGGTTTATACATATTAATCGAGTCATTACTAACGATTTTATAATCAAATAAAGTTACCAAACACGTTAAAATTCAATTGCTTCATGAGTTACTAAAAACCAAATTGAGTTACCCTCAGAAGTTATCAAAAAAAAAAACCCAAGAAATTAAGATTCAATTGCTTTCAAAAGTTACCAACGATTTTAAATACAATTGCTTCATGAGTTACTAACAACAAAATGCGGTTACTTTCAGAAGTTACCAGAGACGTTAAAATACAATGGCTTTCAAAAGTTCCCAAAGATTTTAAAATACAAGTGCCTCCAAAAGTTAACAAATACATTAAACTTCAGTTGCTTCTATACGTAACCAAAGATATTAAAACTCAATTACATCCAAAGATTTTACAATTCAATATTTCAGCTATAAGTTACCAAAGACATAACAATTCAATTGCTTCCATGGGTTACCAAAATCGGTAACATCCAATTGCTTCAAAAAAAATATACCAACTTCAAATACAATTGCTTCTAAAGGTTACCAAAATCGGTAACATCCAATAGCTTCCAAAATATACTAACTTCAAATACAATTGCTTCTAAAGGTTACCAAAATCGATAACACCCAATTGCTTCAAAAAAAATATACCAACTTCAAATACAATTGCTTCTAAAGGTTACCAAAATCGGTAACATCCAATTGCTTCCAAAAGATACCAAGTACAAAATACAATTGCTTCTAAAGGTTACCAAAATCAGTAACATCCAATTGCTTCCAAAAGATACCAACTACAAAATACAATTGCTTCCAAAAGATACCAAGTACAAAATACAATTGCTTCTAAAATATACCAACTTCAAAATACAATTGCTTCTAAAGGTTACCAAAATCAGTAACATCCAATTGCTTCCAAAAGATACCAACTACAAAATACAATTGCTTCCAAAAGATACCAAGTACAAAATACAATTGCTTCTAAAATATACCAACTTCAAAATACAATTGCTTCTAAAGGTTACCAAAATCAGTAACATCCAATTGCTTCCAAAAGATACCAACTACAAAATACAATTGCTTCGAAAAGTTACCAGAGACATTATTAATGTAAGTTTTCTTTATAACTTAGAATATGTAATCTATGATTATTATATTTTTATCTTATGTTAATTTTGTGTTATTTTTTTCATTTTATAATCTAATATATGTTTTGTTCAGCACTATTTTAACAGTGAAAATATTTTATTATTGTATTTCTACGTTTTGTTCAAATGATTGTAGAAGTTTCTGCGAATATCTAGTTGTCTAAACGGAGATATGTTCTTTTAAACCCACTTTTTTTACTTTTCTATGAAATCTACATTAAAAATCCTATAGACAAAAAAAAACAAAAGAAGATTTTTCCATTCTTACTCTCATAATACGATATTTTCGTAATCTTTCAAATAACCCACAAAAAAGAGATTGTGTCGTAATCCATTTTACATCAGATCGTAGGTCGATGTGGTATGGACATAAATCATTAACCTTTAAATATAAAAATAATGGCGATGCACATTAAAATATGATTTAAGAAAGGATGTAACACCGTCAAAACTATTACAAAACACACACACACCATTGAGTCTCGCAGATATCGGCAGTGGAATAGATCAGTAGGATTGATATCTAAATGGCCATCAGAAGCAGGGGGTGGTATACCACTCGGGGTAAGATCTTATAATGTCCACAGAGAGCTGTGGGTGTTGAGAGCCCTATAACCCAATGGATTTCCGCTATTCACTTATTTCACTGCCATACCTCCGCCAATGTTCTCATCTTTTTATGTACTTTGAGTCTTTTATATTTAATATCAACCATTTTAAAACGCACCACCACATTTCTCATCGAGGCCACACACGTCTGATGAGGAAGGCTAATTTGTGTTTCCTTAAAAAATGCGTAAAAATTAGAAAACAACTATTTGAGTCGGAGTTTCTTACACAGAAACCACTCTAAAATTAACCTCCGGCATATATCGGCATAAGTCTTTTCACAAAGATTTTTATAATGAGCAGTATTGGTTTTCAGCACGCCCGTCTGCTACTAATAGATTCTTTGGTACTGACTTTTCCCGGCAGGTCGAAGACCTAGTTCTGGGCAATGCCTTCAGTTGTCTACTAATTAATAATTGATCTTCATGTAAGGGATTTACAACTCACTTGAGAGAAAGAGCGTGATCGACTGATTTCTGACAATTATAAACCATATACATAAACAACCCATCGTTCAAAGTAAGATTGTGGCAGACAGAAGCGCGACAGTAATAAATAAATCAAACAATAAGTATTAGCTTTATGGATTGTCCGAAGGAGATGTCTAGCTGACAAACCACAAAAAGGTCTAAAGGGTTCTTGGAGAATGATCTTGCTTTTTGGACTCAAGAGCTTAAAGCTAATAGATTGAATTTATGAAAGTGGTCACTGTCTACTAAGCGGAACGGAACCCCCGAAGGAATCAATAATAAACCTATATCAATGACGGTTGATGAAATCGTCTAGCAAGATCTCAAGACAGCCAGTGTGGAAATGTATGTTAAAGTTGTTGATGGTGACGTATTGGACTAGACACACAGGTATGCTGTTTTAAAACCC
The DNA here is from genome assembly GCF_000327385.1 of Lottia gigantea. Taxonomy (NCBI): domain Eukaryota; kingdom Metazoa; phylum Mollusca; class Gastropoda; family Lottiidae; genus Lottia; species Lottia gigantea. The sequence continues at coordinate 251,588 of NW_008710397.1, forward strand.
ATGATCTCATCTATTTTATTATTTTTTTTTTTAACTATTTTCCATTACTATTTCGTTTTTTAATGAACAATATTGATTGAAGATTATTTTAAAATTCTACGAGAGTTGGTCCGTAAATGATCGGTATAGCTAATTGATATTTGAGCAACAAAATTATATACATGGAAAATTTTTCGATTGAACACACATTTGAGACGAAGGCATACCTCAAATGACTTGACAATGTTGCAATAGTAGTCTTTGCTCTAGATTGTATTTTGAAATAACTACTCTTGAAGAAGATATTTTCACGGTCGGGGATATCGCCACAAGACTAAAAGGATAACAAAGAATTATAATTGGTACATGGTAGAGAAAGGTATTTTTTGTAGTTTTCTTCCTGATAACAATGCAAGATAATAAGCACACACCGGGAAGTATATTATCTTAAATATGAAATCTCATTCCTGATGTTACTGAAAATCTTAAACCGACGCTGTGACAAAAAAGAATCATTCAAGGCAGTGTACCTCAGTTGAAAACAATTATACCGTTGTACTTTTACATCCACTAACAAAGCAAAATAAAGACTAATTCATGAATACGAGTCACCAAAATCTGTGAACTCAAATACTTTGTTTGCTTTGTACAGCTTTATAACAAAACACAAGACAATATTATGGAATATAACACACTTCTTTAATAAGGTTGGGCACATAACGTTTCAACACAATAT
>NW_008710397.1:252352-289699 GCF_000327385.1 Lottia gigantea
CACGTGTCGTCATCAGATGTAATGATGACGATACGTGTATATTGTGTTGAAACGTTATGTGCCTAACCTTATTAAAGAAGTGTGTTACATTCCATAATATTGTCTTGTGTTTTGTTATATGTGCTCCTCGCTTCTATATGTCGTTCGAATCTTGTACAGCTTTGTTCCTTAAAACCTACGGCATTTCAACTTCGCACTTATAACTGCACCCGAATCCATTTAATATTTTTACTTACAGAAGAGCAATCATCCTGTTAAAAAATGTATACATGTAAAATCAATATTTGCATTAAGATTCTTTCTATATATAGCCATTGGACATCAGCAATCATTATGTTTTATCAATTGAGTTGAGTACAATAACTAAGAAAATGTTCATCGCAAAAGTAATCAAACCCAAAAAAAGAAAACTGTCACTTTTATTACGCTCACGAATATATTTTGATGCATTTTAATTAATTAAATGAAGGCAATAACTATATCACTTTTAAATTTCAGATATCGTCAATATTTTAATTTATTCAAGGGCAGTAACTCAAAACCTTCATCTTATCCATGGTCTCATCTATCTCAATAATCACAACACATTTCATCATAATTAAATGAAAACTGTAGCTTCATTTAAAAGCGCCAGATTCGAACACTTTCGGGATCTTATTAATTTTTAAATCATATCCAGTTTCCTTTAAACTCTTTAAAAAAAATTCAGATTCAAACCAAATTTAGGCCTATAACGCCGTGAAAGATCTTATCAATTCCATTGAAATCATACACAGCAATGTAGCCTCTATTTTTCCGAAAAGAAATTTTGACGGAATGACTGATGGTCAGGGTTGGCGGCAGTATACGTCTACATTTTCTTTTTCATTATAATAAAATCTTAGACATGTAATTATTATCTATGGCTTGGAATGAAAGAATTGTCATCTACAGGAACTAAACTGGACAGACCTAACCTTCATTCCCCTTGGTCATAATTAATACTTTTCTCGTTGATCAAGAAATGGGACAAACATGTGTGCCGGAGACGCATGACAGATTAAAGACACTACGGACTAAAACGACGTACAGCAATGTAGATGGAACTCCACTTCATTCTGTTGCATTCATTGCTAAGGGCAGTTGAAGAGTCTCATGTATGTTTAGCCGTAATGATAAACAGTACAGTCTTGTTGAGTGGTCATTAGCACACATGGCTCTGAGAACGAGAATAACCTTCCTTGTTATAAAGTGACTAACAGAAGGGAAACACCTGGAGATGTTTGTTGTAGGGCCCTGGTCGACTGGCGATTTAAGGTATCTCATCTGATCCGTCGAATGCGACATGATTTAAACGGTCATATCGAGAAGAACTTAAGTATATTTCGCAAGATAGTAGGACATTACCATCCGATTGCAACTACGAATTTGTAGTCGTCTGTTCGCTAAGGCCAACTAAACCCAGCGATTCCCTCACAGTTGCAAGCAGTATATCATCCAGGTTGACCCCAAATAGCAACCTTGAAACAGCAAGATGTAAACGACTTCTCAATTAACATCACCCTGTATAATATGATAAGGAATCTCTTTTCATTTTCGTTAACAAACCATGATCCTTATTGTATACAAATTTTTCTGAAGGATTTATTAATGGGGGAGTAATTTGTTTCGAAGATAGAATGTGTAATTTACCATGACGAACGGATATTGTAAGCACAGAATAGTCGATATCGACATGGCATTGATTGGAAAATAGAGATTAATTACTGAGACAATTCTTCTGACTGATTTAACATAATGTTCCTGTGTCAACAGCATGTAACCAAGCCTGCGTGCAGTTATTCGCTTGTATGAATCAGCTTTTCGATATGACACGAAAATTCATTAGAAAAATACACAAAAGCTTCACGCATGACAGTATCCTTTCCATGATAAAAGATTCGTTCAGAGAAAAATTCAAGAACGGAAACACAGGGCAGTAACCTATCAAAGTTAAAAGACTCATTCAGAAGAAAATTCAAGAATAGAAACACAGGGCAGTAACCTATCAAAGTTAAAAGACTCATTCAGAAGAAAATTCAAGAATGGAAACACAGGGCAGTAACCTATCAAAGTTAAAAGACTCATTCAGAAGAAAATTCAAGAATGGAAACACAGGGCAGTAACCTATCAAAGTTAAAAGACTCATTCAGAAGAAAATTCAAGTTAAAAGACTCATTCAGAAGAAAATTCAAGAATGGAAACACAGGGCAGTAACCTATCAAAGTTAAAAGACTCATTCAGAAGAAAATTCAAGAATGGAAACACAGGGCAGTAACCTATCAAAGTTAAAAGACTCGTTCACAAGAAAATACAAGACTCAACGATTTGCTTCCTGAACGCAGGGCAGTAAACTATCCATGTTACAAGACAAATACACTCGTTCAATAGAAGCATTCATTTGCAATGCAACATTTTGATGAGAAACCAGGGAAGATCCCCCGTTTGACAAGCTGAAGCATCAATTTAAAAGTACTTCACGAACAGGAGGAATAGCTTATGTCTACTGGTGGATATATTTCAACAAATCTGCCTTTCGTTCATGTTCCTTACTGGTAAGCTCTTGCGTACTAAATAATATTACATCGAAATCTTCCGAAACAGGAGCATCAGCGTCCGGATTTTTAAAATATTCTATTAATGTGTATTTTAGTGTTTAGTTAACTTTCAACTTCATAAGACATATTGAGTAGTGTTCATAATCCTGAGTAATAAGCGACCTCCTCCTATGACTTTTCAATATATTTAACAACCGATAAGCGACCACCGGCCACGTATTTACACTCCAGTGTCAATATAGAAAGACTGACATAATATCCAGTCAATATCTGGATGATCGTATGTATTTAAAGTACAATGCGTCCAATGTTTTTGTTTTTTGTTTTGTGCTGTAATAGTGTAGGAAGTTATAACTACCAATTACTCCATGTTTCTTTCGCCTTTAAAAACTATTACAGCATAAATGAGATAACAAAAACATGGTGTTTCATAGCCCACACGTTTCAAGTTGTTTTTTTTTTTTTAAAGTATAAATTGATTTTCGTGCACAATCGATTACATCAAACGATCACAAAACATGCACAAGATTAACGTTGGAATGAATTCTTTGTCGCAGACGCAGGAAATTAATTTTACTTCACTTACTCGCATGAGAAAACATCATATAACAGAATGTGTGCTAAATTTAAACATGTCCATTGATGTGAATAATCAAATATCAATTGATTAATCAAAATGAAAATTTTAATCGGTTTCTCAATTCTTTTTCATTACAGTATGTAAGATTCGCTAAAAACATTTAAATTACGTCATATTGGTTCGCTAAACTGCACAAATTTATATGTATTCAACTATGATCAAGACACAAAAAAGGAAGTGTTTCCGTATACAATGTTTTTAGATTAGCAGGATGGTTTTGGTCAAGGGAGATACTTCCGGTATCCAGCAAGAAAAATTTATCGATATACCAACCGAAGAAGTCAAAAGGGTTGGATTTCCGCTTATTTATTTTGTAAACTGGATTTACAAACTGCTCTAAAAACAATTTGATGCACTTCCGGTATCGCAAAATATCGTTTGGAATTTGATACATAATTTGTCTTTGTTTACTGTAATGTATTTGAGATGATGGTGTTATTTCGAATTATCAAAGTGTCCATAATGCATTTACAAAGCCAGAACATCTTCGTAGAATCGGAAATTCAAATGATACTAGAAACTTCAGTGATACCAATTAACATCGGTTGAAGTTAAAGTACAAAACCGTTCTAGTAACTATCAATGTGTTAACGAAGACAAAATCGAGATTAAAGAGTTCTGATTTAGTTTTTAATATTATGAAAAGATTAACAGTAGAAAACAATCCAGTACTTCGAGGCAATGTTTTGAAAAGAAGCAAAGATTAACAGTAGAAAATAATCCAGTACTTCGAGGCAATGATATGAAAAGAAGCAAAGATTAACAGTAGAAAACAATCCAGTACTTCGAGGCAATGTTATGAAAAGAAGCAAAGATTAACAGTAGAAAACAATCCAGTACTTCGAGGCAATGATATGAAAAGAAGCAAAGATTAACAGTAGAAAACAATCCAGTACTTCGAGGCAATGTTTTGAAAAGAAGCAAAGATTAACAGTAGAAAACAATAATGCATTTACAAAGCCAGAACATCTTCGTAGAATCGGAAATTCAAATGATACTAGAAACTTCAGTGATACCAATTAACATCGGTTGAAGTTAAAGTACAAAACCGTTCTAGTAACTATCAATGTGTTAACGAAGACAAAATCGAGATTAAAGAGTTCTGATTTAGTTTTTAATATTATGAAAAGATTAACAGTATAAAATAATCCAGTACTTCGAGGCAATGTTATGAAAAGAAGCAAAGATTAACAGTAGAAAACAATCCAGTACTTCGAGGCAATGTTATGAAAAGAAGCAAAGATTAACAGTATAAAACAATCCAGTACTTCGAGGCAATGTTATGAAAAGAAGCAAAGATTAACAGTAGAAAACAATCCAGTTCTTCGAGACCACTAGACAACTTCTCTTCCTAGTTCTAAATGAAACATGCCCATTAGATAGAATGAAACCCTCACTCCCTGTTCCAGATATTGGATGTTATTACAACAAGTGACCTGTTGCGAAGACTATCCAACAACTCGGGACCACCAAATGATTCTCGTCTAATCTCCATAGACATATCTGTTGTACCTCAGGCCGGAAGAATCACTCATCCCCTCCCTTCCTCTCCTGGATACGATTTGAGCTTTTTACATTATGTGTCTTTTTCATAGTCATTTCCTTATATAATCCATCTCAATTCAATCAGCCTCCACATTGTCGTGTTTATTGATGTCCGATAATTAATAAATAAATATGTAAGGGTACGCTATTTATTAAGGTGATATATTGACTCATGTTATATGGAGACAATTGTGGAATTGAGAAGGGGTCACCTTAGTGCAGACATGAAAAGATATCAATTAAAGAGTCCTTGTGAAAACAAAGGAGATTCATAAAATGAGGAATGATCTCTCTAATCTCATTTATGAGGCAATTCTTGTTATCTCTGGCGTATGTAACCGTTTTTCAGCTATCAAAAACCATCTCTTGCTTTTGGTCAGATCAATTTTAGAAATGGGTATGATAATAAAATAGGCCTACCGCAGCATAGTGTTGCTAAAATACATCAACATCCAGTGTTTGGTTACTGTATATTCAACCTAAAAGATAAAAACACAAATTTTTAATTGGACATGTTGTAGTGGTAGGCTATATACACGTGTTAAAGATTAGTGTAATCCTTTTACCATGTCATAATATGATTATATCTTATACATGATTATATCTAATACATGATTATATATTATACAGAATGTCCTATCGAGGACTTCCAAGTTCGCCTAAATGAAATGGAGTTTAACGTCCTTCTTTTCAGCACTTGATTGCTCGAATGAATCCGGGCAAAGCCATATAATATACAGTTTCAAGCGAGAGAAATTTTGTCAGCGTCTTTCGACTACTCTTGTTAAATTTTGTAATTTTGTACACTTTTCAGACTGACGCAGTGTACGTGATCAAACCACACAATCTTTGGCCTATTTGTGTTAGATGCACATTTTTCTAGATACTTAAAATCGTGATTAACATAATCCTTCCAGCATGCCAACATGTCAGCTAGCAATTGTATTTTAACTGGGTCAACTAGATGGGCATTGAACACATGCCATGCAACTTGAACGAAAGAACTTTTATTTGCTTATTCAATATGGATATGAACGTACATCCATATAACATATTTTCGCAAAAAAGGCGTTATACTTCATTAATAAATTATAGTGTAAACAGGGGACGCAAAACGCTAGTGCATTTTATTTCTATCATTATTCAATTAACAAATGTAATCATAATTCTGTCATTATTCAGTTAACCAATGTAATCATAATTCTTTTGTTATTCAGTTAACCAATGTAATCATAATTTATTTGTTATTCAGTTAACCAATGTAATCATAATTCATTTGTTATTCAGTTAGCCAATGTAATCATAATTCATTTGTTATTCAGTTAGCCAATGTAATCATAATTTTATTGCTATTCAGTTGGACAATGTAATCATAATTCTATTGTTATTCAACTGGCCAATGTGATCATAATTCATTTGTTATTAAGTTAGCCAATGTAATCATAATTCATTTGTTCTTCAGTTAGCCAATGTAATCATAATTTATTTGTTATTCAGTTAAACAATGTAATCATAATTCTATTGTTATTCAGTTAGCCAATGTAATCATAATTCATTTGTTATTCAGTTAGCCAATGTAATCATAATTCATTTGTTATTCAGTTAGCCAATGTAATCATAATTCATTTGTTATTCAGTTAGCCAATGTAATCATAATTCATTTGTTATTCAGTTAGCCAATGTAATCATAATTCATTTGTTCTTCAGTTAGCCAATGTAATCATAATTCATTTGTTATTCAGTTAGCCAATGTAATCATAATTTATTTGTTATTCAGTTAGCCAATGTGATCATAATTCTATTGTTATTCAGTTAGCCAATGTAATCATAATTCATTTGTTATTCAGTTAGCCAATGTAATCATAATTCATTTGTTATTCAGTTAGCCAATGTAATCATAATTCTATTGTTATTCAGTTAGCCAATGTAATCATAATTCATTTGTTATTCAGTTAGCCAATGTAATCATAATTCATTTGTTATTCAGTTAGCCAATGTAATCATAATTCATTTGTTATTCAGTTAGCCAATGTAATCATAATTCATTTGTTATTCAGTTAGCCAATGTAATCATAATTCATTTGTTATTCAGTTAGCCAATGTAATCATAATTCTATTGTTATTCAACTGGCCAATGTGATCATAATTCTATTGTTATTCACTTAGCCAATGTGATCAATTTTATTTTGCTCGAAAAGGTACCATGTTGTATGTAAATAAGTAAGTATCATATCCCCAAATGGAAGACTCTCGGTACACTAATAGCGTTAATTTTTCAATTGATTTAAAATAGATTTTTAAAAACAAACTGTGTGGTCGGAGAGTGAGCCGTCAAGAAGGTGTGAAAAATTCATTAATCTAAACACAGTGTGTAACCTCATATAGAAAAGGAAATTGAGTGATTACCAATTCACGTGTACTTTGAAGACTTTGAAATTAAACGTTTCATTTAGAAGTCTTAATATTCTAGACGAACTCAGTGAAGATATTTCCTGTTTTTAAATCACCTCAGATTTTCTGGTATTTTAACTTACGGATCTATACTTCAACTGAAGATGCCGCGATCAATTTTTTTTCTGTACCGCAATTAACGGTATATTGGTGTAGTAAATGTTCTAAATATACCGTATTAGCTTGATGAGTACGAGGGTCAATAACTGTATCAGTCCTGGAACTATATTTTTAAATGGGCACAATTTTCTAGATAATCAAAAGCAGGATTAATACTATCTTTGTCAAATGCTACAATCTACTATTAACGACTGTTATTCAGCCGATGTCAGCTTTACCAATTAAAGCTTGGTGGTTGGTAAATGACAAGTTAACATCTGCTTAAAGAAGGAGCTGATATCGCAAACCAGGCAGTTGTTGGTAGTACGATCTGAATCAATTGAATGGTATGGTAGTTGGGTTTGTAGTTGACAAAACGATCTGAGTCAATTGGATGGTATGGTAGTGGGATTTGTAGTTGACAGTACGATCTGAATCAATTGGATAGTATGGTAGAATGGATTTGTAGCTGACAGTACGATCTGAATCAATTGGGAGGTATGGTAGTGGGATTTGTAGTTGACAGAACGATCTGAATAAATTGAATAGTATGGTAGTTGGTAGTACCATATGAATCAATTGGATGATATGGTAGTGTGCTTGGTAGCATAGATTCAGACAGCTTTGGTGATTTTTCGCCCAGTTACTCCTATAACTAATATATTCGAGAAAAATCGACATTGCAAAGCGTCCTATCTGCTTGAACAATACGGAGGTCGCGTGTGCTTTAGTCGGCGAAAGTAACCGATCGCTCCACAGAATGTTATAGAAAATTTAAGCGCACGATTTGCCCTTCTCACTGTACAACCTTCGTGCATTAAACTTTAATATTCATAAACAACCTACGGCATTTCAACTTCATATAAATTTAAACAAGGCTTCTATTTCAGATATTATCGCACAGTTGAAGAGTAGCGCGCAAGTAAGGCGTTTTTCTTGGTAAATACAAAGCCTATACTTTGAAATAGTATTATATCGTTGATGTGTAACGCCAGAGTTTAATGAAATATAATGTTTGTGCGGAGAAACATCATTTTGTGTCATCTGGCAGCTGTCAAAAGCTCGTATTGAAAAATTCAAACTATCTGTTTTGAGACAAGTTTCTGTTTTATTGTGGCATCGAGTCGTAAATAATTAAATCTTGCTTGTGTCGATATATTCAACGAACGTATATTATTAGTCGAACAATACAGTTATACAATCAAGGTTTTTCCAACATCTGAGGATCACATTTAGTTGACAGAAAAATCTGGTGACGTTTTGTTTCCTTTCATAGTCGAGAAATCAGCGGAAACAACCGGAAACCACAGTTTTCTAATGACAAGGTAAGCATTTCAATTAATGTTTGAATAGGATTTTTTTTTATTGTTCATAAGACAGATTGATATTACTTGTACATATTTCAAAACGCAATGATATTGATGATTGCCTGAATTGAGGCTCAAGCATACCATGCGACTGATGGAATCGCGAGCAACCGGATTTTCAACGACTTGACAATTCCGAGAGTCGCCGGAATTTGACGACCAATTCGAAGCTCTGTTTGTTTTATTTGGGTTGGCTCAAACAGTCGATTAACAAAAGCCGAAAATTTTTATGAACTGTCTTTTGAGCCAATAAACACGTTTCATACAACAATGAGCATAATAATGCCTATATTTCGATTTTGATCATTTTGACAAGTGCAAACTTTCGATGAATTTTAAACGTTAATTGACAAAACCTTCAAGAGCATGCCAAGAACAACAAGACAAGGAACGTGTTCTTCGGAACAATGGTAAGTGCAGATATCATACAGAACCATGTCAGCAAAAATTAAATTGTGTCGTTATAATAAAAGAGACCAAATCAAATATCTTCAATAATCGCTGCATTTGTTTCAATAACCACTTTTCATTTTGCCTTTTCTACAAAATGCAATATTGTTTTAATGAAATATCTGGATTTTTAGTCCCCTGAAGAAACTACAAATATCAATTATAAAGATTAGATCACGTTACTTCATCTAAGAAATGATTATAATGACTAGGTCATTCAATAACCACATGCGTAATATTCAGTGTGGTGATGACGGTTGGAGGCATTCCTACATATTTACAACTTCTATTCATTAGTAATATCTGTGTCCAACTAGTTTATAGATTGTAATAAGATAGGAGTGATCAACCATTAATCTCAATTGCGGGAATATGACACTGATTTTCGTGTGAGCTTTTTCTGTTTTGAACAAAATACCAAAACAATGTGCAAGTTACTTCTTCAATGTTTCTTATGATAGTTGTTACAATGTTTAAACATAAACTAAAACAGTTTGCCTGCAGTTGAAAGGTGTATGAGATATGACTGAATCACAAAATTCAAAATTGCATGTGCTTAACTCTTAAGCATAATATTTTCTTCATTTTGAAAAGATAAATTAAAGGGCATGATGGATTTTTAGCTATACCGTATCCTTACAAATGGAAAACTTTGTCCCTTATGAATATATAAAACTAATATATTCCTGTTCGGTTGCCCCCACTAATGTTCGTAATATTAAAATGACTAATGACTCTCTTGAAAAAAGATAAAAGCGTTTGACAACGCAACATTAACACGTGACTGGAAGGTGTCCATAAAGACACCGTGACCGGTCATGTAAATGTCAAATTTTTTCTGGCTGTGTAAGACGTTAATAGTACGTACGCTACGTTCAATGATCTAATCGCGATTATATTTGGTTCAATTTATATAAGTTAAAAACATGAAATAATTTTCAGGGGATATTCAGCAAAATAAGTGGATAACTAGTGGTTGCTAGTTGTATTATTTATGTAAGTAGCAATTATTATGGAAAAATTAAGGTCTTAACATGTTATTTATAAAATAATGTTTCTAAACTGCCTTGAGATTTGAATTTTGAAAGCAGCCGAATGTTAGAAACTTTCAGAGTGGATATCAGATACATCCCATAAAATATCTTTCACGAAAAAGGTCGAACTTGTGTCAACGAAATCCTAACTTTTTAATAAGGTAGATATTTTTTTTTCTTTTCGCATAGCTGGTCAATAAGATGGATATTAAATTATTTTTTCAACCAATAAGATTAGAGAATATCATAATCTGGTTTTATCTTAGTTGACATTTTGTAAAACATATCGCTGGTAGATCAGAACACCCCTCATTAATTGAAATTTTTGATGAAGTAATTGTCCAGTTACGTCGGTAAGCTAGGTCGCATGCGCTAACAGCAAGATTAATACGGCTTTATTATCATTATATTTTATTACTGTAATATCGTAGACAATATCTTTCTAAGGAATTACAATCCGATGCTTAATCGCATTTGCTATAATGACAGATAATGATAACTGTCAATTTTTACAACACTATTTTACTTCCAATAACGCCATGGTTTAAACTGTAACTGAACGAGGTTAATCGTAATTAAGGTTAAATCTGTAACTGAACGAGGTTAATCGTAATTAAGGTTAAAACTGTAACTGAACGAGGTTAATCGTAATTAAGGCTAAATCTGTAACTGAACGAGGTTAATCGTAATTAAGGCTAAATCTGTAACTGAACGAGGTTAATCGTAATTAAGGTTAAATCTGTAACTGAACGAGGTTAATCGTAATTAAGGCTAAAACTATAACTGAACGAGGTTATTCGTAATTAAGGATAAATCTGAGGTTAATCGTAATTAAGGTTAAATCTGTAACTGAACGAGGTTAATCGTAATTAAGGCTAAAACTGTAACTGAACGAGGTTAATCGTAATTAAGGCCAAATCTGAGGTTAATCGTAATTAAAGTTAAATCTGTAACTGAACGAGGTTAATCGTAATTAAGGCTAAATCTGTAACTGAACGAGATTAATCGTAATTAATGTTAAATCTGTAACTAAACAAGGTTAATCGTAATTAAGGCTAAAACTATAACTGAACGAGTCCCCGAAATATAACTGAACGAGGTTAATCGTAATTAAGGCTAAATCTGAGGTTAATCGTAATTAAGGCTAAAAATGTAACTGAACGAGGTTAATCGTAATTAAGGTTAAATTTGTAACTGAACGATGTTAATCGTAATTAAGGTTAAATCTGTAACTGAACGAGGTTAATCGTAATTAAGGTTAAATCTGTAACTGAACGATGTTAATCGTAATTAAGGTTAAATCTGTACCTGAACGAGGTTAATCGTTATTAAGGCTAAAACTGTAACTGAACGAAGTTAATCGTAATTAAGGATGAAATCGTAATAGATCAAATGGACCAAGTAGTTTGTCTAAAAAAAACATTCCGTGCATTTGTCATGCAAGTGAACGTAGGTACGAAATGATTTGTTAAATTCTCTGAAACATTTCTATCCGATCAACCAGTTGGCGGAACGTTAGTGTCTTTTGTAGACAGGTGGTCGGTTTCCTAGATGCGAAACGTAATAATTGACTTGTTAAATCGACACAATAATAAAAAAAAAATAAATACATGGCAGAAAATACACAAAACATTCTTAAAACTCAAAGATATCAATAGTACATGTATATCAAGGAATATTCAGATCTATCAATATCAGCGATAATATCTATCTGTATTTCATCCTTGTGTGCCTATTAAAAAGATACATTTCTTAGAATTCTGCGTATCTTTTTATTGTAATAATTCCATGGAGTACATATTTCATTCAGTCGTAATCAACTGAGATAAGAATATCACGTAAGCAAGTGATGACATGCATGTTTTAGAAGATAAGTACATTTTCGACACCGCGAGTGTTCTGTATACGAACAATTTACTCAAATTGCTTCTGCTGAATTACTAAATACATTTATTGAGTGTAAATTGGCATACATATAAATAATCAAAAAGTTATTATGTCACATTAACAAAGTCATTTAGTTCCAAGTGTTAGGTATCTCTGACGATATCGTTGTAACCATTCGTTCTTCTCGATCTATTAATGATTTTATTTTATAAATTTACCCGGTCAATGCGTGAGGATTAAAGGCGATATTATTATTCATGATATTTGTAACTAGATATTAAGAACTCCTTCGATCTTATCTTCCAAACAATAGATTATCATTTGTCTCTATCAACTGCTCTCTGGAATATCTTACACCAGCGATTTTTATGCCAGATTATTGATTAGTATTGAAAAGTTTTCTTACTGCGGAGACAAAACTTGTTCGTCATTACTTGTGTAAGTTTGTTTCCTATCGACACCTATGTCAAGTGCGACTAACTTTTCTTCTATAAAAATATCTTATTGATATACGATTATAAATAATACAGGAATTTTTATTGGTGCATTTAATTTCTTTATCGGAACTGCAGAATACCTTTGCTCGTAAGTAACTTTTATTATTATGTATTGGCCGCCGCTTCAAGACTTTTATGTAGAATGACATTTTGAAAAAGTGCTTATTATTTTTAAATAAAGTGTTAGACATATTATATCAGTGGGAAGATTAAAACACTAAGATATATGGATATACTACTTCTGAATTTATTACAAAATACGTTTCAGAGCACATACAGGTAACATTGCGAAGTAAAATGATTAACAAAAACCAATACAACATTTATGTGAAAATCTTATATAATGTTATGCCCCCCTTATTAGAGTGTATACAAATGTATTTTGTATTGTTTTTTTTTTTTTTGTTTTTTTTTTTTCTTGTTTTGCAGTAAAACATTTTACTTCGTTTCGGAACGTAGTATATATTACATTCAGAAGTAGTCCATTATTATAACAAAAGTTGAATCAGGCGTTGTAAATAGTTAATTAAAAGTTACATTGTATGCTTTGTTGCTGTTCATTCACGAATTTACTTCTTTGCGATATTGACAACGTCTCAGTCTACAAGCTTTGATTTTAAAAGAACAGTTGCTCGCGGCGTAAAGTTTTTAACAGCATGTATCTATAACGATAGAACTCTGGTCGGTGGTTCAATGAATGATTAGCTTGCTGATTACTTGTTGGAAGTCTAGGTCCAGACAGCACCTTCAGATTTATTTGACCTAAGAATGATGCAGGTCGGAGGGGCTGAGATAGAAAATTCGTTCCGACGGGACATTAACCTGGTAAGTCTGATCGAAAAAGATCTTGCTGTGGTTGAAAATTTAAAACGAGTACCTATTGCTATTATCTTAGGATAATTTTTCTGTTGGTAAACTGCATGTTGGCCATCTTATTAAGTCCAATTAGGACCAGAACAGTAGAATAGAATACTCCAATTTGTTTCATTTCCATAAATCACTTTATAAATCGCAAATAACAAGGACATGTGATGATATTTTTAGGCTTCAGGACATTACATAAAAACACAATTCACTATTTTTATCATATTATTGCACTAATATTAATATTGGAAAGTTACATAAGAAATCTTAATGTTCATATTGACAAGTCATAACAACCCATTTTCTGTTCTCTTCTGTTTTCTTTTCTTTGAAAGAGAGGGACCCTTTTATTCTTTAAAAGAGAAGGCGAGGGCACTTTCTAAGAGATAAGATAAAAAAAAAGAGGAATTTTTGGTATACCCGATATCTTGCACTGTCATAACGTAATAACGTAATTTTTAAACATTGAAAACGAAAGCAATGTTTATATGATATGCCGACTCATCCACATCCCCCCCCCCCTCTTTTCTTCTTATTCGATCAGCCACTGTGGCACTGTAATTTAAACAAACAGGCTACTACAAGAGATACAACAAACTTATTCTTCAAGGACAGAATTACGACTATTGGCTTAACTAGATAACTTAGATCAATCTTGTTCATAATCAGAGGAAACAAAAATGCTAAAGAACAGTTAGATGTAACGTTATATTTCATTTAAGTTCCATTCATTTCAAGATTACAAAAAGAATTCTGTTACGGGCGAAAATCTCTTGAATGTATAATTTGTAACACGGCGCCTGTCCTTTGGAACCGCATAGAACTACGTGCAATGGCATTACCCAGAAATATTTTCGCCAAATGAATCGATCAAACCTTTACCAAAGAGTCCTGAGCGTTCAGATCACCCTGAAAAAAATTAACTTAGGCTTACTGTCGCCATAAAATGTAAGAAATATGACCAAATATAGATTATATTTGTATTGTATACAAGAAAGTTGTCAAGAATTTTGTCAAACGATAACCAAAGATAGTTGTTATTTTCATCGGCAATAGTTGTTAAGACCTTCGTAACATTTTTACAATGCCCTTGAAGTGCCATTATGGTCAAAAAAATAATAAATAAAACATCAAATTTTCTCAAGACAAGACTTACCATTTTATAAAAAGCGGATAACTAAACGCAGGGCTGAAGGCAAGACTACATTTTTATTATACATGCTGACTCTGGAATCCATGGTTGATAATCATTTTAAATCATTTAGTAATTTCTAATGAGAATGATCTTCAAAGTTAATATGATTAAAGTAACCATAGGTGGTGTCGCGTGCCTTCTTTTCATTAGATATTTTCAGAAAACCTTCGGGATATTTTTCATCATTTAACCATACAATTATTAAAGTTAATTTGAATTCAGAAATGAAATGAACGGAGTTTTACGTTCTACTCTTCTGAGATTAATTCAGAGATCATCATCAGCAAATTTTAAGTAATTGTATTAATTTTGGTGAGCCTTGTGGTATTGCTGTGGTGCCCTTCTGATAATAAAGAAATTACAGCAAAATATCAATAGTAATCGAGACTATGGTCCTTCGACATATTTTAGAGCATTATCTCTCCTGGATTGTCAAAGGTCGTAACTACTCTGCCATATCCGCTTAAGCTGGAAGCGGACGATTACTTGTCAACTACCAACCAACCAAAAGTCGTAGCTGAGTCCAAATCCAAAAGAGTCAATGGGATTTAAAATACATAGTCGCAGTTGCAAAAAAATAAATCAGGCACCTCTAATGGGTCATCATTTTAAAAGTTAGTGATGTATTTGCCTCTATTACGTTAGGGCCTTGTTATCCGCAATCATTTACAGCTAGGTCAACAGGAAAACGAAGACGGATGATCTATTCCAGGTTTTAATGGGAAAGTAAACGTTATATTTAACGCCACAACTCATACGATAATAAAATGCTTACATAGGCTAGATATTAAACCCAAACTAACGCGATAAAGAAACTAGGAATCAAGTTAATTGTGATTATGTCTAAGAAATGGTCAATAACTATTAATTCACTAATGGTCAAAACTGTCTTGAATTACACCCAAAGGTATTGTTTCCATATTATTTATGTTCTGTCCATATTGGATAAAATTAACAACACGATACCGAAATAATAGACAAAGTCTATCAATTGACATTCTGCTGGTAGACTACAACTAACAGATGGGTAATCTTTAACGTACATAGCCCGTGAAACACGGATCCTCCGTGTTTTGTCACTTTATGTTCCATCATCGAGTTCCATCCGAGCGACTATGTAGCCATCGTGTTCCATCCGAACGACTGTGTAGCCACCGTGCCCCATTTGAAAAACTATGCAGCAATCATTTCCACCCGAACGACTGTGCAACAATCGTGTCTTATCTGAACAACTATATGACCATCTTGTATCATCTGAACATCAATCAATCTGAACAACTCTTCAGCAATCGTGTCTTATCTGAACAACTATGAAGCAATCATGTCTCGTCTAAACAACACTCTGTAGCCATTGAGTCCTGTCCGAACGACTAGAAGCTTTTGCAAGAAGTAACCCAAAGACATGTGATATTGCAATATGTGTAACCAGTGTATAGAATTTTTCTGGCTGTAATAAATTGACAGTGTACATAGATTTTGTTATTTTATAATTGCAAAGCTCATGTCTTCTTGGAAAGTTCTATAAAGCTTTTACACAAAGAAAATATCAAAGACATATTATAAGTGTCCCATTAATTTGTATACAAGATCGGAAGGTTCATTATATTTTCGTTTTGTCATGTTCACGTTAAATTAGCCATTTTGACTTATTTGTGTTTATCACGGAGTTTTTAACTAAATTTCAGTCTATAGTAACGTTACAAGTATACTTGACTGTTCTGTACGTGCCAGGAAATTAATTCCATCCAAGCTCCGAAGGTTGAGTTCAATTTAGTCAGTAGCTAGTGTCCTATCTTATCTAAATATCAAAATCATTTAATTTCCGCTACCATTAGAAGTATTTTTTTCAAAACCACTCAACACGATACTTGACGTTGTTGATGACTTGCAGGTCAATCTACCCATAGAATACGTCGTCATCTTTGCTATGTCACGTATGTTTTACGTTCATGGTTGGTTCTGGCAAAAAAAGGCACAATGTCGTTTTTATGAATCATGAGTGTTTGGGGTTGAGCGGGTAAGTAATTAGGAATTCTTTCCCTATATCAAATGATCAGAACATTAGTCGGGTGCTAAAGCTATGCTAACTTCAGTTCTTTGGCCCTATGCTCCGCCCCCGCCCGTAAAAGAAGACATTTTGAGGAGGTGGACACTGGGCAAGGTGAAATATATACTTGACCGAATGACCAGTTGTAATTTACATGATGGAATCCCCGTAGTTAAGTTCATTATAGAACTATTTTCTCTTAGGAAATCTTTCGGCATTACTTACTGAGACATCTTCCCATATTGACACATCTGAATTGCTTTTCTGTTCTCGAGGACGACAAACCGTATGTGTCCGTCTATCTCAGAAAACCAATGACGCAATGAATCATGATTTAGCAGGAACTTGGCCGGATATCAGGAATAATAAGAATCATTCAAAATATCATGCTTCCTGACTGATAATTCCGGCTTTTAGTCCTTCCAGCAACAATAAGTGACAAGTAGACATTTCAGATACGAACATTAAGTGTGTACAAACCACATATTTGACTTTCGAAGAGGGCTTTTTTTCAAGAATATTATATGGAAAGCTAAAAGCTTTTTTGTTATATCAGGGTTTTCCAAAGGTTCATTTAAAAACAGAATATTTTACCGACTAATTATTTTAAGAAAAAAAAATTCAAAAATGTTGAATCTATTACAAGTAATTTAAAGGCAGACATTATCTCTATAGCGGCTTCAACATTGGCAACACACTAATCCTGAAAATGATTTGAAAGTAGACATGGTTGCCCAGTAATAGCTAAGCCTATCTTAATTCAATACGATTCAAAACTTTGAAAAATCGTGGACTTGAGATTAGACGACCAGGTTACCAACAGCATCCTCGTATGTGGGCCGTGTCATTGTGAAAAGTCAATAGTTTTAAATCCCTAAACTAAATTAATTCGTTGAACAGAAAATGCTCATCAACGGTCTTTGCCTTCAATTCATTAGATTTCTTTATGTTTACTACAAACTTTATATTCTCTGCAAAATGGTCACTAACATTTATGATCTGCCAAAAGGTCACTAAAATTTATGATCTGCAAAATGGTCACTAAAAAATTATAATATCTGCCAAAAGGACACTAAAATTTATGATCTGCCAAATGGATTCTGAAATTTATAATCTCTGCAAAATAGTCACTAAAAATTATAATCTCTGCCAAAAGGTCACTAAAAAATTATAATCTCTGCCAAAAGGTCACTAAAAAATTATAATCTCTGCTAAAAGTCACTAAAATTTATGACCGGCAAAATAGTCACTAAAAAATCATAATCTCTGCCAAAAGGACACTAAAATTTATGATCTGCGAAATGGATTCTGAGATTTATAATCTATGCAAAATAGTCACTAAAAAATTATAATCTCTGCCAAAAGGACACTAAAATTTATGATCTGCAAAAAGGATTCTGAAATTTATAATCTCTGCAAAATGGTCACTAAAAAATTATAATATCTGCCAAAAGGACACTAAAATTTATGATCTGCAAAATGGATTCTGAAATTTATAATCTCTGCAAAATGGTCACTAAAAAATTATAATATCTGCCAAAAGGACACTAAAATTTATGATCTGCAAAATGGATTCTGAAATTTATAACCTCTGCAAAATGGTCACTAAAAAATTATAATCTCTGCAAAAAGGTCACTAAAATTTATGTTCTGCCAAATGGTCACTTTTAAATTTACAATTTAAAGGTATATGAATTTATTACTGATTTGCAAATGAAATACATGCCTATTTCATTCAATAGTCACAGGCAGTTGTGTTTGCTACCGAATGGCTATTGAAATTAAGTCTTGCTACCGATTGGCTATTGAAATTTAGATTTGCTACCAATTAGCTATTTAAATTAAGATTTGATACCGGTTGGCTATTGAAATTAATATTTGCAACCGATTGGCTTTTGAAATTAAGATTTGCTACCGATTAGCTATTTAAATTAAGATTTGCTACCGATTAGCTATTTAAATCAAGATTTGCTAACGATTGGCTATTGAAATTAAGATTAGCTACCGATTGGCTATTGAAATTAAGATTTGCTACCAATTAGCTATTTAAATCAAGATTTGCTACCACGTTTATTTTGAAATTGAGATTTTCTTCCTATTGGCTAATGAAATTAAGATGTGCTACCATGTGAACATGTTGTTGTATTTCCTAACGATTGGTCACTGAAATGTTAACATTACTTGGTACCATTAATTACTACAACTAACTACTGACGTAATCACTACCAAATTGACACCTGAATTTTATTGTGAAAAGTCATGTCATACGAGTATCTTCCCGTCGTTACATTTACGTGGTCGCGGATCTAAATCGACTTAAAAATATATATAAATAACATATCAAATATTTATATCAGGAAAACTTACGTCAATTTTGCCGTGTTTTATTACTTTCCTTTACTGAAATAAGTTCATACATTAGTGATAATTCGTAAATATCAATATCAATGATTTTAAGGCAAGACTGGAAAGCTGAAATAGGTCTACCGATTATTGTCTTAATAAATCTCAAGTAATTGTCAGTTGGAACTGTTATTCCTATTCATGATGTGTTAGTAGCGATATGCAACACACATCGGTACTTTTCATTAAGGTAATGTCTGTTTGAATGGCGATTTTAAGCATTTTATATGATTCATATTTTGAGAAATTGGCCGAATGACTATATTGTGATACCGTGTGGGATACAGAAAGTTTACAGAATATTTGGCAATTGTATATAATAATAATAACTTTATTTTGGCAACCCATTTAGACAGAAGTCTAATTTTCAATAGGTCCCACAAAAATTGTCTTGATCGACTCATTAATGGTTCGACTTAACATTAGGTAGGTAGGTAGATGACGACTAACATTATGCCAAATTGGGCTTTATCATGGTGAAATTTGCTCAAGAACTAGCGACCCGAAAAATGGGTTAACTACCATGTAAATCGACATTATATGTCTGGCCATAAACCCAGTTCCGATATCCCATCCGAATATCACGTCGCAGCAAGTGGATACGACCAGATTAGTCGGGCTAGCTGACTGCAAGTAGCTGCCTTACACTTCTGACCGCTCCGATCTGTAACACGATCCAATATTGTCAAAGAGCGTAATAAAGAGGCTACTGATAGCAGCTGCAATTTCTCCGTTGAAGATGAGCTCAGTTTAACTTAACTTCAATGACTGATCAACAATTGTTGAAAATCCAGTTGTTCTGACATTTTTCCCGACATGGAGACCAATTGGATTAAAACATCACCAAGATCGTGTTTGGCGTCACTTCTACGAAACGTTTTTGAAATATGAACCGAAATAGTAACAATAAGTTGCAATAAATCGATAAAGTTTTCAAATTTATTCATGATTTAGAATCTGTTTTAATTTCTAAGTCTTCGGAACATTTACAAATGCAGACATGACATGAAAACATGTTTTCTATTTTTACAATGTCTTTGTTTGGAACAAATACAACAGACTTTAAGTGAAAAACAATCAAATAGAAATGGCGACGCATTTTCATACAATTGTTTGGCCACTGATATATATTTTTTTGTGTTGAATACAATGTATCTGTATCTATTTTCGAATTCTTAATCAATCCTTTAAGGTTGTCGTTATGCCACTTCTATGCTCCAAGAGCATTTAATAACCATTTAAAATTATTCTTTAGTTTTTTCCCGGTTTACGACCTCTGCCTAATGCCAAATCCTCAAAATAAACAATTTAATTTAATAGTTCAACCTTGTTCAAATCAGCTAACGAGTTAAGCTTTCGTTATTAAGAGACTTACAAAAATAATTTTTGATAAGAGCAATTACTAATAACCTCGTCTACCCCATTTAGTCTGGTCAGATAAGTATCAATAATTCAGGATATTAGTATTTAGGATAATAAAGCTTTTAAAAACAAACTTAGTCCGTCTGTTCACGACCATTAGTGATATCTTTAACAACAATAACACTTCAATGTTCTATCCTTTAATAGTGATTTAAAGGGATTGTAAAGAGTTTTTACAAACTTTTTATGTGTTTTTGAGACATTGACAGCATCGATTTTCTAAAAGACGTCTATGGTTCTTGAATGGCCACTAAAACTTGACGTTTATGAATTCACTTTCGCATATGTCTAAGAGATATTTTTGCAGTAGTAAAGTCATAAATGCTTCGTCCTTGTAGATTTGCAAGACGTCTGACTGAAAATTGTCATGTTGAAAAGCGATGGCAGTGGGCTTTTATGTGATTGCTTGCATGAAACTTTGTTGGGTGCAAATCGGGTACTGAACATTAAATTCATGTTTCCGAAAACAAAATGTCCGTAGGTTCATCAGTCTATGAGGCTGTTTCCGGCTCAGCTTTTGGCAAGGAATTAGGAAGGTCACTATAATCATACAGTCTCCTAATTCTTTCTGAGTAGATAGCAATTACGTTTGAATCACTTGGTATGAATAATAATCGTGGATGTCTCAAATTTCATTGATTCTTGAATCTTCTTCATTCGATTAATGAACAAAGTCAGACTGAGATCCAATTTACACACTTGATTCTCTATTAGTAACATGTGATGGTTGCCAGTTTTGACAAGGAAAAATAAAGTGAAGAATCTCCCTGAAAACCTTTTGATCATTCGTAGAACATTAAGGGGTGCATTAGGGGAGCCGTGGTAGATCAGTGAGTCAAACACTAGCTTACTGACAATTTGGTGCAAGGCTTCGTGCCAGTTGAGGTCGAGCTATTTCTTTTGGATTTTTCAACCACCTGTTTATCCCAAAGTGAGGATTGTTTGCCACGTCGTGTCAACGGCAAGGGATAAACTCATGTCAACTTGATATTAATTATTGTTAATCCCATTCAAATCATTGGTTTCAATATTTAATGGATTTAAGACAATTGGGAATGGTTGATGTAAGAAACCTGTGTATGAAAGGCACACATGGTGCAGCATCTTTGTTGATTGAAATAAGCCTGTTTTGTACAAAGTTGTGATGGTGGTAGATGACGAGTTAACGTTCGCTTCCACCGTAAGATGATACTGCTGACTAGATAATGTTTGGTAATTGTGGTAATTGGTAGTTGGATCATGATCAATTGGATGGTTTGGTAGATGAGTAAACTTACTGGGTTGAATGACATCGCGGTAAAACTTGATCTTTGGTAGTATGGCGTGAATATCCCCATCTTCTTTATTCCTCCAAAGTTTTTCATAATCATGGTCATTTTTTTTAGATGATGGTCCAATGGTTATTGTTGGTTTAGTTTGGTTAGATTATCTGGTTACACAAAGGTAAACGTGAGCGACCTACATACCAAAGACCTGAAGCACATTTTATAATGAACGGAGGAGTTCTCGGCAGGCTTATTAGACCATTTCCCCACCAGACGATGATTTTCTACATTACTCTGATTAAATAAAAATCGGTTAGAAGACATGTTCAATTTACTAATCATTGATTATTTAGCCTATAAAAACTATTTAATAGCAATCTATCGTACATTAAACAAAAGAAATGGAAATTTTTATTAGCTTCGCAGGTGGAATCTTGTAGCTCTGTGTATTTCTTCTACTTTATCTGTATCTTGGTTTAGCTAGTGTTTTGGTGCTAGATATAATTGATATGTGAATAAATCATGTAATGTTTCCGCGGAATAAAGCAAAAATCCTATTAGCCATTTCCATCAAAAGATATGTTATTCGGTGGACTGGCATTTAAACTTGAATTTCTTTTTAGTTCACTAAGCACCACAATCAATTGGTGCTCTATCAATAATATATTGAAAGGATTGGAATTGTAATCAAGAAATTTTCAGTTTGTCAAATCCGACCTTACAAATCTTCTCTTTTACAGCTAAAGGTCACTTAAGCATGATAATAGGTGCAATTGGTTTCAAAATGTTTAGTATTCAATGAAGTAGCCTAGCTACGTCAAAGGATGAAATCGTGAAAAGTTGTGTTTAAAAAAAAAATCCAGTTGTTGTGATGGGTATTTCACATTAGCAGTTTGCACGTTAAATACTACTTAAACTGAAACTGAATTAATGAAATGAAATGGGTATTACCATCCTGTATTTTGTTCCTGAATTACGACTGGCAAAGCTTTCAGGAATTTTGTGAGGTCGTTGACACTGATAATGCACACCCTGTCGCATCAAGTTTTAGTAACAGTCTCATTCCAACGACTACTTCAATTTCAATCTACTTGAATTTCAATCGTTTGGTAAATGGGATTATAGATTATTTTTATGAGAATTTAATGACAGTTCTATTGTAATTTCTAGGAGAGAAGCACAGGCATCTGTTTCTATCAATAGTCCACTCTCTCTATAATAGTATATATATATGAGAAGATGGGTAACACTTATCACAACCATCTCCGCTTCAGAAGATTTTCTACCATTTACTGTTATGAAACACAATACCAACCTTATATGAATATTTTCCCTTCACACAAGACATATTTTATATCTCCCTCAGTGTTCCCCGAAATATAATGAATTAAAATACTAAAAAAATTTACATTTCGACTATTGATAGAAACAAATACCTGTGGAAAGAAGTGCTTCGACTTTATTTTCATTCAAGAAAAGTCATTTTAAAATTCTAAGGACTGTTTAACAACTAATATTCAAATTCAGTTATGAAAAATTGGATTTCTAATGAATGTGTGAAGAGTGGTAGCTTTTTCCTTGTCAGCTCCTTGAATCTGCATCGAACCTCCTCAAACCTTGTAAAATCCACAAGGCTTTTCTTCACAGGTGCAAAAGTTTATACTGATAATAGCATCAGGTGTTCAGTGTTAAGGACCAGTAGTCTGTAAATGTTTCACTTGGTCGTAGTTACTGAGAATTAACAGACCAAAATAGCATTTTACTAGATTCAAACAGAAGTTTCCAGGTTATTACTCTGATCATAATCAATTTATATATGAACACCCAATGATAGCATGAAGTTCTATAATCATAATGATTGGAAAATTTAATGATGTAGATCAAAATGTAAGATGAAGTATTTACTGACCCAAAACATTAAAAAGACAAACTGAACTAATTTCAAAGATAAATGTAATCTGAACTAAGATAAATCATAACAACTTTAATCTGAACTAAGATAAATCATAACAACTCTAATCTGAAGTAATATAAATCATATCTACTCTAAACTAAACTAAGATAAATCATAACAACTCTAATCTGAACTAAGATAAATCATAACAACTCTAATCTGAACTAAGATAAATCATAACAACTTTAATCTGAACTAAGATAAATCATAACAACTCTAATCTGAACTAAGATAAATCATATCAACTCTAATCTGAACTAAGATAAATTATAGCAACTCTAATCTGAACTAAGATAAATTATAGCAACTCTAATCTGAACTAAGATAAATCATATCAACTCTAATCTGAACTAAGATAAATCATAACAACTCTAATCTGAACTAAGATAAATTATAGCAACTCTAATCTGAACTAAGATAAATTATAGCAACTCTAATCTGAACTAAGATAAATCATATCAACTCTAATCTGAACTAAGATAAATCATAACAACTCTAATCTGAACTAAGATAAATTATAGCAACTCTAATCTGAACTAAGATAAATTATAGCAACTCTAATCTGAACTAAGATAAATTATAGCAACTCTAATCTGAACTAAGATAAATTATAGCAACTCTAATCTGAACTAAGATAAATCATAACAACTCTAAACTAAACTAAGATAAATCATAACAACTCTTATCTGAACTAAGATAAATCATAACAACTCTAATCTGAACTAAGATAAATCATATCAACTCTAATCTGAACTAAGATAAATCATATCAACTCTAATCTGAACTAAGATAAATCATAACAACTCTAATCTGAACTAAGATAAATTATAGCAACTCTTATCTGAACTAAGATAAATTATAACAACTCTAATCTGAACTAAGATAAATTATAGCAACTCTTATCTGAACTAAGATAAATTATAGCAACTCTTATCTGAACTAAGATAAATCATAGCAACTCTTATCTGAACTAAGATTAATCATACCAAAACAAAGATGGACTGAACTATAAAAATCATAACAAAACGAAATAAAACTAAGATATAACTAACAGAGGATTCATCTAAAATCTAAGTATTGGATGATGTCACTAATCGTAAAATATGCTTTATAACAAAAGGACTTTGCGAGTAGTGACTTCATGAGACGCTTAGTTTTAGTGGAATCGCAGGAACCACAGAAAATGTCTGATTGAAAATTGGAATGGTGCAAATTGATGCTATCTATATCCCTGATTCACATAAATTTTTGTAGAAAACCTCTTTACAATCCCTTTGAGTAAAACATAAATTTTCTAGCAAATTCCATCATTGAGATATTTACCCAAGGCTTTTAGTTCATTTTCCCAATGGTCATAGACGTTGTTATATTACTTATTACATGAAGATGTACTTTTCTCCTTCAAGTATCCTTGTTCATAGTGTGATTAGTTTACAATAACAGTTACTGAGTTTTAGTGCTGTATCACAATTTATACTCAACAACATGTAATCATTTAAAAAATAATCTAATTCAGATAGATTTTAAAATGAAATGAAATGAAATGAATGGAGTTTTTCGTCTAACTTTTCTGTACCATGTGGGCTAATGAAGACAACGCCATGCAGTGTACAATGAGGGAAATTTTACCACAAAGTGGCATTAGCCTGCTATTTTTCGATTTCCAACTGTCATGGGATCTATAACATGGATAGCCTGTTGCACACAGGGTCTCGGTTTATTATCCCATCCAAACGAATTTTTCCATGTCAGTCCCTCTTACCCGCATCGCTGACAAGGGGAAACTGGGTTGAAAAATCAGAAGGTATTATCTTAACCTATGCAGGGATTGAACCTTGAACCTTCAGGTTAGTGAGCAAGCGTCTAACTCACTGAGCCACTGCGGCTCCCTGGGACATGTACTAGACTTGAGGAGTTGGTGGTTGTGGGAGATCTTGATTAGATTAGACACTGTTGACAGATGTTAAATGATATAGTATTAAAGCTATCCATTACTTTATTTTACTATGCCACAATACTCAAATTCTCTCCAGAACAATATAAATCACTCACTTTACCTCAGGCTATTAGCGTTATTTCAACTTTTATTATGCATGTTACTCTCTTGTTTATGAAAGTAAATCTGGTGTATGATTAGAAAATCACGATGAGTAAATATTAATGTTGCTTACTCAAAATTGAACATTATATTGCCCTAAGGAAAAAGAGTAGATGATATTCAAAATTTTAAAAGACAAAATTTGGAAGTGTGATATCAACACAACATAAAACACTAATCAATGAATATAACTTTGCAAAAATTGTAAGAAAGAAAATTTGTCTACGTGACATTTTTTTTCATCCAGGACAAAACCAAAATTTTTGTATGCAAAACTAGAACACAAGAACAGACAGTCATTGTCAAATATAGCCTTGGTTTTTTTGTCCTGTCAGAACGACTTGATGTTTTTCCATTTAAGCCTCTCCGACCTGCATCACTGACAGACAAGGCACATGGAAATACAACACAAAATCTAATTTAGTGATCGTGCATGAACTTGACAGAAAACCAAACATGCTGTCCATATTTAATTTGCTGTATAAAATCTGTACATGCAAGACAATTCCGTTTATCGAAGATCTCATCCAAAGAATGGCAAAATCAGGAGTAATAGTAGAGTAGTTGACTCCTCCACAGAAAATTACCATTAAGTATTTTGAAAAGAGTAAGCATGTTCTGCTTCGCATGCGACACCCGCTACTACAATATAGACTCACATCATACGATACAGATTAATTTAAGCCAGACAAAATTAATGAGTTCATAACATTTATGGTAGAATAATTAAACCATCCAACCCTCCGTACATATAAACTCAGATAGCAATATATAGAAATAACTCACAAACATCAATAACATCAATATTAATTGGCAAATAACAGTTCTGAAATTGCTTGGATAGTTCGTAGGTGGTATAATTACAATGTATGGCCTCTCAATTACTGCCTAATATGTCCTATCATTGGAATCTGATAATTAGTGTTGACAGATTAATTAAAGATGGAACACATATCCATTTGTAATCGGTGCCAATCAAAATGAGCCGTTTACAGGTCAAATTATCAAAATGAGGTGTTGACTGGTCAAAATATCAAAATGAGGTGTTTACTGGTCAAAATATCAAAATGAGGTGTCAAAATATCAAAATGAGGTGTCAAAATATCAAAATGAGGTGTTTACTGGTCAAATTATCAAAATGAGTCATTTACTGGTCAAATTATCAAAATGAGTCATTTACTGTTCAAATAATCAAAATGAGTCATTTACTGGTCAAATTATCAAAATGAGCCATTTACTGGTCAAATTATCAAAATGAGCAATTTTCAGGTCAAATTATCAAAATGAGCCATTTACTGTTCAAATAATCAAAATGAGCAATTTTCAGGTCAAATTATCAAAATGAGCCATTTACTGGTCAAATTATCAAAATGAGTCATTTACTGGTCAAATTATCAAAATGAGCCATTTACAGGTCAAATTATCAAAATGAGCCGTTAACTGGTCAAATTATCAAAATGAGCAATTTTCAGGTCAAATTATCAAAATGAGCCATTTACTGGTCAAATTATCAAAATGAGTCATTTACTGGTCAAATTATCAAAATGAGCCATTTACAGGTCAAATTATCAAAATGAGCCATTTACTGTTCAAATAATCAAAATGAGCAATTTTCAGGTCAAATTATCAAAATGAGTCATTTACTGGTCAAATTATCAAAATGAGTCATTTACGGGTCAAATTATCAAAATGAGCCGTTAACTGGTCAAAATATCAAAATGAGGTGTTTACAGGTCAAAATATCAAAATGAGGTGTTTACAGGTCAAATTATCAAAATAAGCCGTTTACTGGTCAAAATATCAAAATGAGCCGTTTACTGGTCAAATTATCAAAATGAGCCGTTAACTGGTCAAAATATCAAAATGAGGTGTTTACAGGTCAAATTATCAAAATAAGCCGTTTACTGGTCAAAATATCAAAATGAGCCGTTTACTGGTCAAATTATCAAAATGAGCCATTTACAGGTCAAATTATCAAAATGAGCCATTTACTGGTCAAAATATCAAAATGAGCCATTTACTGAACCGTTTACAGGTTAAAATATCAAAATGAGTCATTTACTGAACCGTTTACAGGTTAAAATATCAAAATGAGCCGTTCACAAGTTAAAATATCAAAATGAGCCGTTCACTGGTCAAAATATCAAAATGAGCCGTTCACTGATCAAAATATCAAAATGAGCTTTTACTAGTTTTTACTGGAGATAAAAAAATCATAAACAAAGTACAAAACCAAGTTGTGTGGAATTTCTTACAATTCCAAAAATATTGACCTCAAAATATAATTTTTAATCATTTTGACCTATGATATGATTTTTATACGTTTGGGCTTCAAAATACAAGAATGCACCCAATCAATTCTATCTTTCATATCTTACACCTATGTGCTCCACAGAACTGCCAAATTTGGAATCCCAACCTCAATAGTTGTCCCCCATTAAGTCAGTCTCCCCCCTATTTGTACCCCCAGTCTTGATAGGCTAGCCCCACCATTTTGTAAACCAAAGCATTCAGGTCTTGACAGTGATAGTAAACAACATTTATTTCAAATGAGTGTAAAAGAATATTGAAATAAAAAAAGTTCTGAAAGGTTTACGTTCTGATAATAATTTGAAGTGAAAAGCAAATAACCATAATTATCATGTCACAAACTGTTGTCATTGAAATTATTCTGTTTCTTGCCATTAACAAGTTTGTCTCTATAAATTATATGTTTCAAATTTCTAGAAAATAGTAGCATGTTTGTAACTAAATTTAAAGAAGATTGATTTTTAACATTAAAATAACCATTTAGTATTCAATGAATGAAATTTTGCCATAACAGGGAATCAGTCTGTTTTGATTTCTGACGGCTGGTGATCAGGCAGGCCTTGGAATATTCTGTAATGATTAATTAGATATTTTGTCCATATCAACATCATTGACAGGTGGAAATCTCAACCTATGTCTGAATCAATCCAAGTATCTTCAGACTAGATGTAGCCATGAATATAATGTTGTATAAAATCCATGTGTGTCCAGAATTATCTGAGTTTGAATGTTAAGATGACAACTCGTCAATTTAAGATTAGGAATTATGGGATTTTCTTACATGTCTAGTACTTCTGAAAACTATGAACATATTCAAGACTAAAATCAACCCCTGAAAAGGGCGTATCTGTCCCTTTAAGAGTTATTTAAGTATTTTATTCTACGAGCTTCCGTCTGAGACAACTTCATCAGGTGAAAAGATTTGGAAATTAACGATGTAACATCATAACCATATAACATTTGATTGTGTATTCATGCATATTCATATCAATATCTGCAAAACTTGTTCTTCAATGAAGGAGGCTGAGAAGCACATTGGTCTGACGATCAATTACTGCATATGAGACTGGTTATAATGTTAATGAAGCATGACAGTCCAAACTTTCATTGAAGAACTGCAGAAGAACAGAAAGTAAGATTTCAACTCTGATAAATGCTACAGACAGCTGAAAGTAAGCTATATGGCTAGAAAAAGCAATCAGTTGGACAAACTTCATTCCCTGAATACAATAACTCTACATGTATAACAAACAATTACAGTAGTGGATGTTCTGGAGTTAAAGACCATAATTAAGTGCGAACATCTTGTGTCTTTCAACAACTTCAATTCTTAACTGTTTATCAGAATAATCATATTTGACAGAGTCCAGAAGGCCCATCAATTACTGATACAGCAATGTGTTTGGTTGTGTTTAAATTATAGACAATTTCAATAACATGGTAGACGATTTGTTAAGATTTTTTTTCCTAAATTAACCCTTGTCTTTACACTCTCACAGTTAGATTGTTAGCTTGAGTCATACTTAAGGTATGATCAAATATAAAAGTTGAGGTGAAGTAGAACTGTCTGCAGCCATCATACTTTAAAGGCTATTGCAGGGGGTTTATTTGAGAAGTACTAGAACTGCACAAAAATTGTATAATCTCCTAAAATATACCTCAATCTAGAATTTTCACTTTCTTATTAAGCATTTCTATGAATGACAGAGTCTCGAGAAAAGATGGTCGTCAATTTCAAAGGATGATGCTGGAAACAGGTGGATTGTGAAGGCTCAAATTTTGACAGTGAGCTGTGAACACTATTACAGATTAGCTTAACTAAAAAAATTCCTGTTTCTGAGACTAAAGAATGATTGGTCAATCGAATGGTCAAAAGGACGGTGAACCTGGCTAGCTCTAGTGAGAAGATTTTCTATACATGAAAGACCTTCTTTAAGATGGTAAAATCTCTTGAACTTCAAGAGGCAATGCCTTGATGGTTGATTATTCTTCAGAATATTGACAAAGGCTTCTGTGAGCTTCTATTGGTTGCTTCCAATGATATTTGGAAGTAATATGAAAAATGCTAGCTCTGGTGAGAAGATTTTCTTTACAGGAAATGCCACCTTTAAGATCGTAATATGTCTTCAAATTCAAGAGGCAATGCCTTGATGGTTGATAAGTCTTCAGAATATTGACAAAGGCAGAAATCACATGAAAACAGGTTGGCTTTACAAATAGAAAAAAAATGATTCACTGATCTTCTACTTTGATTTGTGTTTCATGCAGCTTTTTCCAAGAAATTTCCATCGTTAACCTTCTTGTAAAGTTTGTCACAGTAAAATAATCAATTCTAAATCAATAGATCTAATATGTATGTTCTTGCGACATACGTCAAAATAACGAACTTTCTGTACACGCAGCTTATTTTGTTGGAAGTAATAAACAATATAAAATTATTATTGAAAAGTGAAGATTTTTACAAGTGTGTCTCGACATATTTGCACATTGTGAGTAGATGTACATAAACACTCTTACATTTTGACAAATTTAATTACTTTGTTTTAATATATTGACTCCAATCTGAAGATATTTTTGACAAGTCATCTCAGACATATTTTTTTTTATGTCTTGCTCAGATTCAAAACTGAAGTTTCTGCACATGTTATACATTTAAAATGTAGGTGAGTTCAAATTTTAAGAATCTTATTTGTCAAAGTTTCAATATATATTAATTTATAACTTTATACCTCTGATATTTGGTAATATAATTGATAGAAGTGGCTAGCGTCCACTTTCTTATAAAAAGTTTCAATATATATTAATTTATAACTTTATAACTCTGATATTTGGTAATATAGTTGATAGAAGTGGTTAACGTCCACTGTCTTATAAAAAGTTTCTAACAATTTCAGCCAAGTCTGTGAAAAAAAATTGTGATTCCATTAACTAACTTATAAAAATCCCAATTTTTTTTTAAATGGAATGAAATGTATTGTCCAGTATTGATACATGCACCTATCATTGTGTGTTGTATCACGATACATCGAGTCAATGATGACTGGGGGCTATGTTTACTGCTGGCATTATTTACCCCTAATTTGTTAACTAATCATGTGGAATACATTCCCCTTGAAATTCACAATCACCAGACAAATCATTGTAAAAAAATCTAATGGTGCGGGCACACAATCGCTGATTTTTGTCACCGACTAAGAGTCTTGTCAAGAGTTTCTACGATCAGCAGGGGCACACAAGGTCTCTAGTCGGTCGTTTTTCTACTTTGTCGATAATCACATGCAGATCATGAAATAGAAAGGGAAATGAATCTGATTGGATATTATAAATTCTGTAGGAAACGAGAGAATATTGTCGTGGAATTGTGGGCTCACATGAGATTTTACACATGATTAGTGTCATCGACAAAAATGACAGCCAAGACCGCTCCCCGTCATAAAAAGACACAGGGATTCATTCCATTCTTTACAGTGGTGGATGCAGCTTTCAGAAACCATCAAGAGTATCCGAATGAACACTTTCTGAGTAGGCCTACATGTATATAAACACTTCACCATTGACAAGTTTAATATCTGTATCATTGTATTATGGAAACCTAATCAAATTGTTTATATTGTTAGTTTGAGATCCATTATCAGAACTATTTGACAATTATTGCATTTTACTTCCTTGTATGGAGTGTTTTTCTGGAGTGATATTTCAACACATACAAGATGCATTAAAGTAGCTTCTGAACAACCTTTTACAAATTATGTTAAGAAGAATTTAGATTATCTGTTCAACTAGGTTGTTTAGGAAAAATATTTTGAAAATTTTGAGGATGGAATTTATTTTCTTATATCAATTCGATCAAAAGTCTCAAAATTTTCACAAGTTATGTTAAGAATAATTTAGGTTATCTGTTAAACTAGGTTTTTTAGGAAAATGTTTTGAAAATTTTGACAATGAAATAGTTGGAAACAAAGTATTTTTTATTGAACCTTATTTAAATTTGATCAAAGTTGGATTGCCCCATTGTTTATTCGACATGTCCAGAACTATTACCTCACATTCTATCGTGTTTCACTGCAACAGATAAACCTTGTATTAAAGCCTGAAATAATAAATATTCACAATGTCATGGCAACTTATCTACACCTGATTGGACAAAGGCAACTTGCTGTACATTACTAGAAAAGCAACAAATGTTACCTCTATGTAAAGAAAACCAATAAATTTGTGTTCAATGGGAGCCAGAAACACCAAGTAGAATCTGATATGGTATATCAAATAGCATGGATGAAGGCAATCTGTACCTCTTCGGAAAAAAAACCCTTTTCAATGGCAATAAGTGTCAATGGCAGAAAGAAAACTCAAGCAACTTCTATTTGAAAACTATAACACACATATACTATAAAAAGCTCTCCCTTGACAATTTGTAATGCCCTTGACAGAATGGCCCAATCTTTTTTGAGTGACAAAAGCTAGGGCTATTTTTCTCACTGAAATCATTATTTACACATTTCTTTAAATAGGCATATTCCTTTTATAGATGTTTCTTTGTTCAAGAACTTGCCTTGGTTTCTTTGTGGATATTCTCATTAGGAACGAAACCAGATTTAGAAATCATTGTTTACTAACGTCATGAGGTTTTCAATTCTTGGTTTATAATCACTCAAATGAACATTGAAGAATGGTTTCCTCCTTATTTCAATTATAAGTGATTTCTGCATTAGTCCATATATCAAGATTTAGCTAAACTGGATGCATTTCTCAAAGGAGGAGTGCGTTCCAGCTTTATAAAAAAACAGAATTGTGACTAAATTCATCTTCCCTGTGTACATCAATATATTGGTTTTTGTTAATATTGTCAATTTCATTTTAATTTAATGTCAAAAGAAGTTATCATACTAAAACATTGTTCAAAAACAATCTGATATCAAAATTGCTGGCTGCATTTCTCAAAGGAGGAGTGCATTCCAGCTTTATAAAAAAAAAAACAGAATTGTTACTAAATTCATTTTCCCTGTGTACATCAATATATCGTTTTTTGTTAATATTGTCAATTTCATTTTAATGTAATGTCAAAAGAGGTTGTCATACTAAAACATTGTTCAGAAACAATCTGATATCAAAATTGGCACCAGTATATTATCTAAGGAATTCAGTGATTTTTATACAGTACTTCTGAAGACTACATATTTTTAAGACAAAAATCAACTTCATAAAATAGTAAATCATGGCCTTTTAAGACAAAAATCAACTTCATAAAATAGTAAATCATGGCCTTTTAAGACAAAAATCAACTTCATAAAATAGTAAATCATGGCCTTTTAAGACAAAAATCAACTTCATAAAATAGTAAATCATGGCCTTTTAAGACAAAAATCAACTTCATAAAATAGTAAATCATTGCCTTTTAAGACAAAAATCAACTTCATAAAATAGTAAATCATGGCCTTTTAAGACAAAAATCAACTTCATAAAAT
The DNA here is from genome assembly GCF_000327385.1 of Lottia gigantea. Lineage (NCBI taxonomy): Eukaryota > Metazoa > Mollusca > Gastropoda > Lottiidae > Lottia > Lottia gigantea. The sequence continues at coordinate 285,922 of NW_008710397.1, forward strand.
AGTAAATCTTGGCCTTTTAAGACAAAAATCAACTTCATAAAATAGTAAATCATGGCCTTTTAAGACAAAAATCAACTTCATAAAATAGTAAATCATGGCCTTTAAGGACATTGATGAAGTTAAAAGAATTACTATAAATTGTAATATTGATAGTATTGTGTTTAGTTTCACACATGGCCAAGTTGAAATCTTTTTTGTCTGTAATTCCTGACTGATGCTCGCATGAGTTTTATTAATGATGAAATGTCAAGCTTTGAGTAGGAGTTTGTAATCGAATGCTTATTTCATTAAATTGTGGCATATCTCAGTCATTGATTATATTATACTCTCCTCAATAGATAGAACTTTACTGATTTATTGAAGAATTGAAACAACAGGACTATGTTATACAAATTTCAATATATTACTTTTGAAAATGAAATGAAATGAAATGAATGGAATGTTACGTCCTACTTTTCTGCACCATGTTGGCTAATGAAGACAGGCAATGCCATGCAGGGTGCAATGAGGGAAATTTTGCCAGGACAGCAGCATTAGCCTGCTCCTTTTCCATTTCCAACTGTCGGGGGATCTTTAACATGCACAGCCTGTAGCACACAGGGCCTCGGTTTATTGTCCCATCCGAACGACTAAACGCTTTTTCCATGTCAGCCCCTCTTACCTGCATCACTGACAGGGGGGAACCAGGTTGAAAAATCTGAATATATTATCTTGACCTATGCCAAGATTGAACCCTGGACCTTCAGGTTAGCGAGCAAGCGTCTAACTCACTGAGCTATCGCGGCTCCCTATATTACTTTTAAAGGTCATCTGCTTTTTTTGTAGGTCGAACAATTACTTTTGCTCAAATTGGGAAAACTATACACCAAAATCTAGAGAAATGTATCCCATAAGCTACCTGAAAGTTTTAACTAATTTTTTTTAACGCCAAAACTATTTTAAAGCCAAACACCAACTAATTAACAATTAACAGTTATTAATTAACCCTTTTAAAACAAATTCAGTTTGATCAAGAAGATACATAATTATAAATAGCATACTTTAAAAATATTTTCAGGTATAAACTAGGACATGTTTGATAATGAAAATAACCTTTAAATATCCTTTAGATTTGCAACCGAAAAAAGTTCTAAGGTTTCAAATCTGTTTAATGATGCCTTATTTCGCAATGATTACCGGTATACAGTTATAGCAAATAACATTGTCTGTTATAAATGGAAGTTGACATATGACAGCTCCTGGGTTTTCAAGAAACCATAACTGACGGAAACCACAGAAATTATATTCTGCCTTTGGGAGATTATAGTAAATAGCCGAAAATTTAATATTCTTTTGAATGTCAATAATTCAATATGACAAAATATTGCAAAATGAAGACAAATCCAATATTTGTTCATATTTTTAGAAGGTTTAAAAGTTTTACTGTTCCTAGCCTAGGTTAGTAGAACACCCTGGGTACCCAACAAGATTCTTGGATAATTCTAAAAAGTTCAATAAAATGTAAGCATAACAAACTTTAAAACCTTATATAATGTTTTTAAATATTTTTGGCATTCAAAAATTAATGGCTGGATTTTTTTATTTGAAACTTTCAGAAACGTTATAGAGCACATTTCTCTAGATTTTGGTGTATAGTTTCACAAATTTGAGCACAAATTTTTTGACCTACCAAAAAGCGAAATGTGCATTTTTATCCCCTGTGTTGTGCTTGTTACATGATGATTAAAATAATGACAATAATATTTAGAATATATCATCATGTAAGATAGGGTAACAAACCGCCATTTTACAGATAATTCGAAATATTGTACATGATAAAAGGGAGGGTATGAGTGGGGTTCAATTATCTTCAAAATTAAGTTTCAGAATCGAATGAAATAATGCAACAAGTCTTTCTCCTAAAGATTGACTTCCCACAATGCTCTGTGAATAAGGGAGAAAACCACACAATAAAAGAATATCAGACCACAGTGATAAAAATATAATTTCATCAGAAAATTTGAATTTTTAATATACAATGTGTCATAAAGCCATAAGGTAAAACTAGTCAAATCACACAGTAAAGCTTTTCTATTGTCTTAGATACTAGGGGGGTGAAAACCAACACCAGAACGACTCTCGGAAGCACAGGAACAGGCATCAGAATTATTTTACCTTAAGAAGGATTCAAACCCCACGGCACCTAATCGCCTAGAAGACGAAAAACGTACTTGCTACTGACTGAGCTATTCCACTGCCATAAAAAGACAGTGTTCTAATCCAATATACACAGTTCAAAAGTTATTAACCCCTTTAAGGTGATATTCATATTAGTGCTGGAACGATATATCAGTGAATCGATGTATTGCGATACAACATGCCATTATACGCGTATCGTATCGCAATGTCATGTATTGATACTTGACGATACATTTTATTCCATATTTTTTTATACGTTGTTTTATGATATAACAATTTTTTTTCACTGAAATTGTCGGAAATTATATGGATTAACAAAAAAAGACTTTTTGACATTTCTTGATCAGTCACTCACTGGAAATCTGCTAGTAATTCTCTTATAATTTAGCTAATTATGAATTAATTATGGACATGTGAGACTAACTGGTATTTTCCAAGTCATTAGAACACATCTATTAGCAATTTCATTTTCCTACATGAAAATAAGGAAACCCATCCTTAAAGTTGAATGTACATAATTAATGATTAATGATTAATGATTATATAAATCCTGGAAATATATGTCTTACTGTAAGATAATTAATAAATAATGATAAAATATTGTACCTTAGAAAACTTAATCAACTTCAAAAGTCCTGGAAACTATTTTTGGTCAGTTTAAATAGTGTCTGCCACTTCAGATTAATGTTTCTAATTTGTTCTTTTATGCATCTTGATGGATTGTGATTTTTACTTTAAACACAAGATTGCTTTTTCATGCTCTTGATGAATATCCTCTAATTCCTTAGATCTCTTTTAGAATTAATTTGATTCAAAGACATCAAAATAAAGTTTGTTTCTTTGTATTTTGCTATTAGTGGAATATAATCTTGGCTAAATTGTAGGCCTTTTATAGATTTCAAAAAAAAATTTTTTTTTTGCAAAAACAAGATTCCATGTTATATAATAAATTCTACTAAATATATTGATGGATTTTTTTCTGCATTTTTCTAAAAAATCTTGACTATTTGAATGCATTTATATAATTCTACAAAAAAAATTTTTTTTTTTTTAAAAATATGTTCCTCGTTCTACGTCTTCTATTCAAATTGGTGATCAATAAAGTTAATTATAACTATATCGTATACAAACTATATTTCGTGCATTAATTTCCTTATATTTACATTTCTACTATCACTCCCTTCAATAAACCAGTTAGCCAAACCGGCGTTTATTTTCCAATAACTGTAGTTTGTCACGTGACAATAAGGCGTATGAATACATCAAAAACGAAAACAAGGATTGACCCAAGTTTTTTTACCTAGAGTCTAATCTAATTTTACAATTTATTTAAATTTACAATTGTTGTTAATATTTCAATGGAATAATAAATATTTGATAATTCTATCATCCAAATAAGACTGTCTATTTATAGAACTATATTGTTAGGGGCGGGTCAGTGAACTTGATTGACAGATATCGGTGAATTAAGCAACAATGGTTTCGGGTATTTTTACAATTAAAAAATAGAACATTTTAGTGTATTTTATCACAAAAGATAAACCAATGTAAATATAAGGAATGAATGTGGATCTCGTTATCGTTATGGGGAAATAAACGC